>NW_027517754.1:261451-419937 GCF_048772815.1 Callospermophilus lateralis
TTTGTTTCCTCTTCAAATAACCCTGACACAGACTGTGGAAAAGCACATTCATTGAGAGGGGTTGTCAAACTTCTAAGAAAATAACGAGTTTCCAAAAATACCAGCAAATATTTTTTTCACCCAATCTTGATGATACTTGGTGGTAAGGACAAGTACAAAAATCCCACTTGGCTCACCAAATTCTGTTCTTCTAGGTTGAAGCATTCGTCTACAGTAGCAGTTTTTATTCTTAGGTTTTACTCTGTTCTCTCATATATAGATAGATGAATTGGAACTCTAAATCCAACGTGGTTTGTAGTAGCTCTTTGAAACTTGACAAAATAAAGTAGTTCTCACTTTTGTCTCTATGATTTGTTTCCGCTTCAAGTAGCCCTAAGCAGAGACTGTGGAAAAGCAATTCATTGAGAGGGGTTGCCAAGCTTCTAAGAAATAACGAGTTTCCGAATTACCAGCAAATATTTTTATACCCAATCTTGATGATACTTGGTGGTGAAGATAGGTACACAAATCCCACTAGGCTCACCAAATTTTGTTCTTCTAGATTGAAGCGTTCGTCTACAGTAGCAATTTTTATATATAGGTTTCAATCTGTTCTCTCGTATATAGATAGAGGATTTTGGAACTCTAAATCCAACAATGGTTTGTAGTGGCTCTTTGAAACCTGACAAATAATGGAGTTCTCAGTTTTGTCTCTATGGTTTGTTTCCTCTTCAAGTAGCCCTGGCACAGACTGTGGATAAGCACTTTCATTGAGAGGGGTTTCCAAGCTTCTAAGAAATAACGAGTTTCCGAAATACCAGCAAATATTTTTCCCCCCAATCTTGATGATACTTGGTGGTAAGGACAAGTACACAAATCCCACTTGGCTCACCAAATTCTGTTCTTCTATGTTGAAGCATTCGTCTACAGTTGCAGTTTTTATTTTTAGGTTTTACTCTGTTCTCTTCTTATATAGATAGATGAATATGGAACTCTAAATCCAACATGGTTTGTAGTAGCTCTTTGAAACTTGACAAAATAAAGGAGGTCTCAGTTTTGTCTCTATTATTTGTTTCCTCTTCAATTATCCCAAGGCACCGACGGTGGAAAAGCACATTCATTGAGATGGGTTGCCAAGCAATAAGAAATAACGGATTTTCCGAATTAGCAGCAAATATTTTTTCACCCAATGTTGGTGATGCTTGGTGGTAATGATCAGTACACAAAACCCACTTGGCTCACCAAATTTTGTTCTTCTAGATTGAAGTGTTCGTCTACAGTAGCAGTTTTATATTTAGGTTTCACTCAGTTCTCGACTATATAGATAGATGAATTTGGAACTCTAAATCCAAACATGGATTGTAGTAGCTCTTTGACACTTGACAAATAAAGGAGTTCTAAGTTTTGTTTCTATGGTTTGTTTCCTCTTCAAGTAGTCCTAGGCACAGACTCTGGAAAAGCACTTTCATTGAGTGTTTTTACAAAGCTTCTAAGAAATAACGAGTTTCCGAAACACCAGCAAATATTTTTTCACCCAAATCTTGATGATACTAGTTGGTAATGATCAGTACACAAATCCCACTTGGCTCACCAAATTTTGATCTTCTAGTTTGAAGCATTCGTTTACAGTAGCAGTTTTTATTTTTAGGTTTCACTCTGTTCTCTCCTATATAGATAGATAAATTTGGATCTCTAAATCCTACATGGTTGTAGTAGCTCTTTGAAACTTGACAAAATCAAGGAGGTCTCAGTTTTGTCTCTATGGATTGTTTCATCTTTAAGTAGCCCTAGGCACTGACTGTGGAAAAACACTTTCATTGAGAGGGGTTGCCAAACTTCCAAGAAATTACGAGTTTCTGAAATAACAGCAAATATTTTTTCACCCAATCTTGATGATCCTTGGTGGTAATGATCGGTTCACAAATCCAACTTGGCTCACCAAATTTTGTTTCTTCTATGTTAAAGCGTTCGTCTACAGTAACAGTTTTTATATTTAGGTTTCACTCTGTTCCCTCCTATAGAGATAGATGAATTTGGAACTCTAAATCCAACATGGTTTGTAGTAGCTCTTTGAAACTTGACAAAATAAAGGAGTTCTCAGTTTTGTCTCTATGGTTTGTTTCCTCTTCAAGTAGCCCTAGGCACAGAGGGTGGAAAAGCACTTTCATTGAGAGGGGTTGCCAAGCTTCCAAGAAATTACCAGTTTCTGAAATACCAGCAAATGTTTTTTCTCCCAATCTTGATGATACTTGGTGTTAAGGACAAGTACACAAATCCCACTTGACTCACCAAATTTTGTTCTTCTAGGTTGATGCGTTCGTTTGCAGTAGCAGTTTTTATTTTTAGGTTTCACTCTGTTCTCTCCTATAGAGATAGATGAATTTGGAACTCTAAATCCAACATGGTTTCTAGTAGTTCTTTGAAAACCAGACAAAGTAAAGGAGTTCCCAGTTTTGTCTCTATGATTTGTTTCCGCTTCATGTAGCCCTAAGCAGAGACTGTGGAAAAGCACTTTCATTGAAAGGGGTTGCCAAGCTTCTAAGAAATAACGATTTTCCGAAATACCAGCAATATTTTTTCACACTAATCTTGATGTTACGTGGTGGTAAGGACAAGTACACAAATCCCACTTGGCTCACCAAATTTTGTTCTTCTAGGTTGAAGCGTTCGTCTACTGTAGCAATTTTTATTTTTAGGTTTCACTCTGTTCTCTCCTATATAGATAGATGCATTTGGAACTCTAAATCCAACATGGTTTCTGGTAGCTCTTTGAAACTTGACGAAATAAAGGAGTTCTCAGTTTTGTCTCTATGATTTGTATCCGCTTTCAAGCAGCCCTAAGCAGAGACTGTGGAAAAGCACTTTGATTGAGAGGGTTTACCAAGCTTCTAAGAAATAACGAGTTTCCAAAATACCAGCAAATATTTTTTTCCCCAATATTGATGATACTTGGTGCTAATGATCAGTACACAAATCCCACTTGGCTCACCAAATTTTGTTCTTCTATGTTGAAGCATTCGTCTACTGTAGCAGTTTTTATATTTAGGTTTCCTCTGTTCTCTCCTATAGAGATAGATGAATTTGGAACTCTAAATCCAACATGGTTTGCAGTAGTTCTTTGAAAATTGACAAAATAATGTTGTCTCAGTTTTGTCTCTATGTTTTTGATTCCTCTTCAAGTAGTCCTAGGCACAGACTGTGGAAAAGCACTTTCATTGAGAGGGGTTGCCAAGCTTCCAAGAAATTACGAGTTTCCGAAATACCAGCAAATATTTTTCACCCAATCTTGATGATACTTGGTGGTAATGATAGGTTCACAAATCCCACTTGGCTCACCAAATTTTGTTCTTCTAGGTTGAAACGTTAGTCTACAGTAGCGGTTTTTATATTTAGGTTTCACTCTGTTCTCTGCATTATAGATAGATGAATTTGCAACTCTAAATCCAACATAGTTTGTAGTAGCTCATTGAACTTGACAAATAAAGGAGTTCTCAGTTTTGTCTCTATGGTTTGTATCCTCTTGAAGTAGCCCTAGGCACTGACTGTGGTAAGCACTTTATTGAGAGGGGTTGCCAAGCTTCTAGAAATAACGAGTTTCCGAATTACCAGCAAATATTTTTTCACCCAATCTTGATGATACTTGGTGGTGATGATAAGTACACAAATCCCACTTGGCTCAGCAAATTTTGTTCTTCTAGGTTGAAAGCGTTCGTCTACTGTATCAATTTTAATATTTAGGTTTCACTCTGTTCTCTCCTATATAGATAGATGCATTTGGAACTCTAAATCCAACATGGTTTGTAGTAGCTCTTTGAAACTTGAAAAAAGAAGGAGTTCTCAGTTTTGTCTATATGGTTTGTTTCCTCTTCAAGTAGCCCTAGTCACTGACAGTGGGAAAGCACTTTCATTGAGAGGGGTTGCCAAGCTTCTAAGAAATAACGAGTTTCCGAAATACCAGCAAATATTTTTTCTCACAATCTTCATGACACTTGTTGGTAATGATCAGTACACAAATCCCACTTGGCTAACCAAATTTTGTTCTTCTAGGTTGAAGCCTTCGTCTACAGTAGCTGTTTTTATATTTAGGTTTCACTCTGTTCTCTCCTATATACATAGATGAATTTTGGAATTCTAAATCCAATATGGTTTGTAGTAGCTGTTTGAAACTTGACAAAGTAAAGGAGTTCTCAGTTTTGTCTCTATGATTTTTTTCCGCTTCATGTGGCCCTAAGCAGAGACTGTGGAAAAGCACTTTCATTGAAAGGGGTTGCCAAGCTTCCAAGAAATTACGAGTTTCCGAAATACCAGCAAATATTTTTCACCCAATCTTGATGATACTTGGTGGTGATGATCAGTACACAAATCCCACTTGGCTCACAAAATTTTGTTCTTCTAGGTTGAAGCGTTCTTCTACAGCAGCAGTTTTTATGTTTTAGGTTTCACTCTGTTCTCTCGTATATAGATAGATGAATTGGAACTCTAAATCCAACATGGTTTATAGTGGCTCTTTGAAACTTGAAAAAATAAAGGAGTTCTCAGTTTTGTCTCTATGGTTTGTTACCTCTTCAAATAACCCTGGCACAGACTGTGGAAAAGCACTTTCATTGAGAGGGGTTGCCAAGCTTCTAAGAAATAACGAGTTTTCCGAAATACCAGCAAATATTTTTTCACCCAATCTTGATGATACTTGGTGGTAAGGACAAGTACAAAAATCCCACTTGGCTCACCAAATTCTGTTCTTCTAGGTTGAAGCATTCGTCTACAGTAGCAGTTTTTATTCTTAGGTTTTACTCTGTTCTCTCATATATAGATAGATGAATTTGGAACTCTAAATCCAACGTGGTTTGTAGTAGCTCTTTGAAACTTGACAAAATAAAGTAGTTCTCACTTTTGTCTCTATGATTTGTTTCCGCTTCAAGTAGCCCTAAGCAGAGACTGTGGAAAAGCAATTTCATTGAGAGGGGTTGCCAAGCTTCTAGGAAATAACGAGTTTCCGAATTACCAGCAAATATTTTTATACCCAATCTTGATGATACTTGGTGTGAAGATAGGTACACAAATCCCCCTAGGCTCACCAAACTTTGTTCTTCTAGATTGAAGCGTTCGTCTACAGTAGCAATTTTTATATATAGGTTTCAATCTGTTCTCTCGTATATAGATAGATGATTTTGGAACTCTAAATCCAACATGGTTTGTAGTGGCTCTTTGAAACCTGACAAATAATGGAGTTTCTCAGTTTTGTCTCTATGGCTTGTTTCCTCTTCAAGTAGCCCTGGCACAGACTGTGTATAAGCACTTTCATTGAGAGGGGTTGCCAAGCTTCTAAGAAATAACGAGTTTCCGAAATACCAGCAAATATTTTTCACCCAATCTTGATGATACTTGGTGGTAAGGACAAGTACACAAATCCCACTTGGCTCACCAAATTCTGTTCTTCTATGTTGAAGCATTCGTCTACAGTTGCAGTTTTTATTTTTAGGTTTTACTCTGTTCTCTCTTATATAGATAGATGAATATGGAACTCTAAATCCAACATGGTTTTGTAGTAGCTCTTTGAAACTTGACAAAATAAAGGAGGTCTCAGTTTTGTCTCTATTATTTGTTTCCTCTTCAATTATCCCAAGGCACCGTCGGTGGAAAAGCACTTTCATTGAGATGGGTTGCCAAGCAATAAGAAATAACGATTTTCCGAATTAACAGCAAATATTTTTTCACCCAATGTTGGTGATACTTGGTGGTAATGATAAGTACACAAAACCCACTTGGCTCACCAAATTTTGTTCTTCTAGATTGAAGTGTTCGTCTACAGTAGCAGTTTTTATATTTAGGTTTCACTCAGTTCTCGACTATATAGATAGATGAATTTGGAACTCTAAATCCAACATGGATTGTAGTAGCTCTTTGACACTTGACAAAATAAAGGAGTTCTAAGTTTTGTTTCTATGGTTTGTTTCCTCTTCAAGTAGTCCTAGGCACAGACTCTGGAAAAGCACTTTCATTGAGTGTTTTTACAAAGCTTCTAAGAAATAACGAGTTTCCGAAATACCAGCAAATATTTTTTCACCAATCTTGATGATACTTGTTGGTAATGATCAGTACACAAATCCCACTTGGCTCACCAATTTTGATCTTATAGTTTGAAGCATTCGTTTACAGTAGCAGTTTTTATTTTTAGGTTTCACTCTGTTCTCTCCTATATAGATAGATAAATTTGGATCTCTAAATCCTACATGGTTTGTAGTAGCTCTTTGAAACTTGACAAAATCAAGGAGGTCTCAGTTTTGTCTCTATGGATTGTTTTCATCTTTAAGTAGCCCTAGGCACTGACTGTGGAAAAACACTTTCATTCAGAGGGGTTGCCAAACTTCCAAGAAATTACGAGTTTCTGAAATAACAGCAAATATTTTTTCACCCAATCTTGATGATCCTTGGTGGTAATGATCGGTTCACAAATCCAACTTGGTTCACCAAATTTTGTTCTTCTATGTTAAAGCGTTCGTCAACAGTAACAGTTTTTATATTTAGGTTTCACTCTGTTCCCTCCTATAGAGATAGATGAATTTGGAACTCTAAATCCAACATGGTTTGTAGTAGCTCTTTGAAACTTGACAAAATAAAGGAGTTCTCAGTTTTGTCTCTATGGTTTGTTTCCTCTTCAAGTAGCCCTAGGCACAGAGGGTGGAAAAGCACTTTCATTGAGAGGGGTTGCCAAGCTTCCAAGAAATTACCAGTTTCTGAAATACCAGCAAATGTTTTTTTTCCCAATCTTGATGATACTTGGTGGTAAGGACAAGTACACAAATCCCACTTGACTCACCAAATTTTGTTCTTCTAGGTTGATGCGTTCGTTTGCAGTAGCAGTTTTTATTTTTAGGTTTCACTCTGTTCTCTCCTATAGAGATAGATGAATTTGGAACTCTAAATCCAACATGGTTTCTAGTAGTTCTTTGAAACCAGACAAAGTAAAGGAGTTCCCAGTTTTGTCTCTATGATTTGTTTCCGCTTCATGTAGCCCTAAGCAGAGACTGTGGAAAAGCACTTTCATTGAAAGGGGTTGCCAAGCTTCTAAGAAATAACGATTTTCCGAAATACCAGCAAATATTTTTTCACCTAATCTTGATGTTACGTGGTGGTAAGGACAAGTACACAAATCCCACTTGGCTCACCAAATTTTGTTCTTCTAGGTTGAAGCGTTCGTCTACTGTAGCAATTTTTATTTTTAGGTTTCACTCTGTTCTCTCCTATATAGATAGATGCATTTGGAACTCTAAATCCAACATGGTTTCTGGTAGCTCTTTGAAACTTGACGAAATAAAGGAGTTCTCAGTTTTGTCTCTATGATTTGTATCCGCTTCAAGCAGCCCTAAGCAGAGACTGTGGAAAAGCACTTTGATTGAGAGGGTTTACCAAGCTTCTAAGAAATAACGAGTTTCCAAAATACCAGCAAATATTTTTTTCCCCAATATTGATGATACTTGGTGCTAATGATCAGTACACAAATCCCACTTGGCTCACCAAATTTTGTTCTTCTATGTTGAAGCATTCGTCTACTGTAGCAGTTTTTATATTTAGGTTTCCCTCTGTTCTCTCCTATAGAGATAGATGAATTTGGAACTCTAAATCCAACATGGTTTGCAGTAGTTCTTTGAAAATTGACAAAATAATGTTGTTCTCAGTTTTGTCTCTATGTTTTGATTCCTCTTCAAGTAGTCCTAGGCACAGACTGTGGAAAAGCACTTTCATTGAGAGGGGTTGCCAAGCTTCCAAGAAATTACGAGTTTCCGAAATACCAGCAAATATTTTTTCACCCAATCTTGATGATACTTGGTGGTAATGATAGGTTCACAAATCCCACTTGGCTCACCAAATTTTGTTCTTCTAGGTTGAAACGTTAGTCTACAGTAGCGGTTTTTATATTTAGGTTTCACTCTGTTCTCTGCATTATAGATAGATGAATTTGCAACTCTAAATCCAACATAGTTTGTAGTAGCTCATTGAACTTGACAAAATAAAGGAGTTCTCAGTTTTGTCTCTATGGTTTGTATCCTCTTGAAGTAGCCCTAGGCACTGACTGTGGTAAAGCACTTTATTGAGAGGGGTTGCCAAGCTTCTAAGAAATAACGAGTTTCCGAATTACCAGCAAATATTTTTTCACCCAATCTTGATGATACTTGGTGGTGATGATAAGTACACAAATCCCACTTGGCTCAGCAAATTTTGTTCTTCTAGGTTGAAGCGTTCGTCTACTGTATCAATTTTAATATTTAGGTTTCACTCTGTTCTCTCCTATATAGATAGATGCATTTGGAACTCTAAATCCAACATGGTTTGTAGTAGCTCTTTGAAACTTGAAAAAAGAAGGGAGTTCTCAGTTTTGTCTATATGGTTTGTTTCCTCTTCAAGTAGCCCTAGTCACTGACAGTGGGAAAGCACTTTCATTGAGAGGGGTTGCCAAGCTTCTAAGAAATAACGAGTTTCCGAAATACCAGCAAATATTTTTTCTCACAATCTTCATGACACTTGTTGGTAATGATCAGTACACAAATCCCACTTGGCTAACCAAATTTTGTTCTTCTAGGTTGAAGCCTTCGTCTACAGTAGCTGTTTTTATATTTAGGTTTCACTCTGTCTCTCCTATATACATAGATGAATTTGGAATTCTAAATCCAATATGGTTTGTAGTAGCTGTTTGAAACTTGACAAAGTAAAGGAGTTCTCAGTTTTGTCTCTATGATTTTTTTCCGCTTCATGTGGCCCTAAGCAGAGACTGTGGAAAAGCACTTTCATTGAAAGGGGTTGCCAAGCTTCCAAGAAATTACGAGTTTCCGAAATACCAGCAAATATTTTTTCACCCAATCTTGATGATACTTGGTGGTGATGATCAGTACACAAATCCCACTTGGCTCACAAAATTTTGTTCTTCTAGGTTGAAGCGTTCTTCTACAGCAGCAGTTTTTATGTTTAGGTTTCACTCTGTTCTCTCGTATATAGATAGATGAATTGGAACTCTAAATCCAACATGGTTTATAGTGGCTCTTTGAAACTTGAAAAAATAAAGGAGTTCTCAGTTTTGTCTCTATGGTTTGTTACCTCTTCAAATAACCCTGGCACAGACTGTGGAAAAGCACTTTCATTGAGAGGGGTTGCCAAGCTTCTAAGAAATAACGAGTTTCCGAAATACCAGCAAATATTTTTTCACCCAATCTTGATGATACTTGGTGGTAAGGACAAGTACAAAAATCCCACTTGGCTCACCAAATTCTGTTCTTCTAGGTTGAAGCATTCGTCTACAGTAGCAGTTTTTATTCTTAGGTTTTACTCTGTTCTCTCATATATAGATAGATGAATTTGGAACTCTAAATCCAACGTGGTTTGTAGTAGCTCTTTGAAACTTGACAAAATAAAGTAGTTCTCACTTTTGTCTCTATGATTTGTTTCCGCTTCAAGTAGCCCTAAGCAGAGACTGTGGAAAAGCAATTTCATTGAGAGGGGTTGCCAAGCTTCTAGGAAATAACGAGTTTCCGAATTACCAGCAAATATTTTTATACCCAATCTTGATGATACTTGGTGGTGAAGATAGGTACACAAATCCCCCTAGGCTCACCAAACTTTGTTCTTCTAGATTGAAGCGTTCGTCTACAGTAGCAATTTTTATATATAGGTTTCAATCTGTTCTCTCGTATATAGATAGATGATTTTGGAACTCTAAATCCAACATGGTTTGTAGTGGCTCTTTGAAACCTGACAAATAATGGAGTTCTCAGTTTTGTCTCTATGGCTTGTTTCCTCTTCAAGTAGCCCTGGCACAGACTGTGTATAAGCACTTTCATTGAGAGGGGTTGCCAAGCTTCTAAGAAATAACGAGTTTCCGAAATACCAGCAAATATTTTTCACCCAATCTTGATGATACTTGGTGGTAAGGACAAGTACACAAATCCCACTTGGCTCACCAAATTCTGTTCTTCTATGTTGAAGCATTCGTCTACAGTTGCAGTTTTTATTTTTAGGTTTTACTCTGTTCTCTCTTATATAGATAGATGAATATGGAACTCTAAATCCAACATGGTTTGTAGTAGCTCTTTGAAACTTGACAAAATAAAGGAGGTCTCAGTTTTGTCTCTATTATTTGTTTCCTCTTCAATTATCCCAAGGCACCGTCGGTGGAAAAGCACTTTCATTGAGATGGGTTGCCAAGCAATAAGAAATAACGATTTTCCGAATTAACAGCAAATATTTTTTCACCCAATGTTGGTGATACTTGGTGGTAATGATAAGTACACAAAACCCACTTGGCTCACCAAATTTTGTTCTTCTAGATTGAAGTGTTCGTCTACAGTAGCAGTTTTTATATTTAGGTTTCACTCAGTTCTCGACTATATAGATAGATGAATTTGGAACTCTAAATCCAACATGGATTGTAGTAGCTCTTTGACACTTGACAAAATAAAGGAGTTCTAAGTTTTGTTTCTATGGTTTGTTTCCTCTTCAAGTAGTCCTAGGCACAGACTCTGGAAAAGCACTTTCATTGAGTGTTTTTACAAAGCTTCTAAGAAATAACGAGTTTCCGAAATACCAGCAAATATTTTTTCACCCAATCTTGATGATACTTGTTGGTAATGATCAGTACACAAATCCCACTTGGCTCACCAAATTTTGATCTTATAGTTTGAAGCATTCGTTTACAGTAGCAGTTTTTATTTTTAGGTTTCACTCTGTTCTCTCCTATATAGATAGATAAATTTGGATCTCTAAATCCTACATGGTTTGTAGTAGCTCTTTGAAACTTGACAAAATCAAGGAGGTCTCAGTTTTGTCTCTATGGATTGTTTCATCTTTAAGTAGCCCTAGGCACTGACTGTGGAAAAACACTTTCATTCAGAGGGGTTGCCAAACTTCCAAGAAATTACGAGTTTCTGAAATAACAGCAAATATTTTTTCACCCAATCTTGATGATCCTTGGTGGTAATGATCGGTTCACAAATCCAACTTGGTTCACCAAATTTTGTTCTTCTATGTTAAAGCGTTCGTCAACAGTAACAGTTTTTATATTTAGGTTTCACTCTGTTCCCTCCTATAGAGATAGATGAATTTGGAACTCTAAATCCAACATGGTTTGTAGTAGCTCTTTGAAACTTGACAAAATAAAGGAGTTCTCAGTTTTGTCTCTATGGTTTGTTTCCTCTTCAAGTAGCCCTAGGCACAGAGGGTGGAAAAGCACTTTCATTGAGAGGGGTTGCCAAGCTTCCAAGAAATTACCAGTTTCTGAAATACCAGCAAATGTTTTTTTTCCCAATCTTGATGATACTTGGTGGTAAGGACAAGTACACAAATCCCACTTGACTCACCAAATTTTGTTCTTCTAGGTTGATGCGTTCGTTTGCAGTAGCAGTTTTTATTTTTAGGTTTCACTCTGTTCTCTCCTATATAGATAGATGAATTTGGAACTCTAAATCCAACATGGTTTGTACTAGCTCTTTGAAACTTGACAAAATAAAGGAGTTCTCAGTTTTTTCTCTATGGTTTGTTTCCTCTTCAAGTAGCCCTAGTCACTGACAGTGGGAAAGCACTTTCATTGAGAGGGGTTGCCAAGCTTCTAAGAAATAACGAGTTTCCGAAATACCAACAAATATTTTTTCTCGCAATCTTGATGACACTTGTTGGTAATGATCAGTACACAAATCCCACTTGGCTCACCAAATTTTGTTCTTCTAGGTTGAAGCGTTCGTCTACAGTAGCAGTTTTTATATATAGGTCTCACTCTGTCTCACCTATATACATAGATGAATTTGGAATTCTAAATCCAATATGGTTGGTAGTAGTTCTTTGAAACTTGACAAAGTAAAGGAGTTCTCAGTTTTGACTCTATGATTTTTTTCCGCTTCATGTAGCCCTAAGCAGAGAATGTGGAAAAGCACTTTAATTGAAAGGGGTTGCCAAGCTTCCAAGAAATTACGAGTTTCCGAAATACCAGCAAATATTTTCTCACCCAATCTTGATGATACTTGGTGGTGATGATCTGTACACAAATCCCACTTGGCTCAGCAAATTTTGTTCTTCGAGGTTGAAGCGTTCTTCTACAGTAGCAGTTTTTATGTTTAGGTTTCACTCTGTTCTCTCGTATATAGATAGATGAATTTGGAACTCTAAATCCAACATGGTTTGTAGTGGCTCTTTGAAACTTGACAAAATAAAGGAGTTCTCAGTTTTGTCTCTATGGTTTGTTTCGCCTTCAAGTAGCCTTAGGCACAGATGGTGGAAAAGCACTTTTATTGAGAGGGATTGCCAAGCTTCCAAGAAATTACCAGTTTCCAAAATACCAGCAAATATTTTTTCACCCAATCTTGATGATACTTGGTGGTAATGATCGGTACACAAATCACACTTGACTCACCAAATTTTGTTCTTCTAGGTTGATGCGTTCGTTTTCATTAGCAGTGTTTATTTTTAGGTTTCACTCTGTTCTCTCCTATATAGATAGATGAATTAGGAACTCTAAAACCAACATGGTTTCTAGTAGCTCTTTGAAACTTGACAAAATAAAGGAGTTCTCAGTTTTGTCTCTATGGTTTGTTTCCTCTTCAAATAACCCTGGTAGAGACTGTGGAAAAGCACTTTCATTGACAGGGGTTGCCAAACTTCTAAGAAATAACGAGTTTCCAAAATACCAGCAAATATTTTTTCAGCCAATCTTGATGATACTTGGTGGTAATGATCCGTTCACAAATCCCACTTGGCTCACCAAATTTTGTTCGTCTAGGTTGAAGCGTTCGTCTACAGTTGCAGTTTTTATATTTAGGTTTCATTCTGTTCTCTCCTATAGAGACAGATGAATTTGGAACTCTAAATCCAACATGGTTTGTACTAGCTCTTTGAAACTTGACAAAATAAAGGAGTTCTCAGTTTTGTCTCTATGGTTTGTTTCCTCTTCAAGAAGCCCTAGGCACTGACAGTGGAAAAGCACTTTCATTGAGAGGGGTTGCCAAGCTTCTAAGAAATAACGAGTTTGCGAAATACCAGCAAATATTTTTTCTCGCAATCTTGATGACACTTGGTGGTAATGATCAGGACACAAATCCCACTTGGCTCAACAAATTTTGTTCTCTTAGGTTGAAGCGTTCGTCTACTGTAGCAATTTTTATATTTAGGTTTCACTCTGTTCTCTCCTATATAAATAGATGCATTTGGAACTCTAAATCCAACATGGTTTGTAGTAGCTCTTTGAAACTTGACAAAATAAAGGAGTTCTCAGTTTTGTCTCTATGATTTTTTTCCGCTTCAAGTAGCCCTAAGCAGAGACTGTTGATAAGCACTTTCATTAAGAGGGTTTGCCCAGCTTCTAAGAAATAACGAGTTTCCGAAATACCAGCAAATATTTTTTCACCCAATTTTGATGATACTTGGTGCTTATGATCAGTACACCAATCCCACTTGGCTCACCACATTTTGTTCTTCTAGGTTGAAGCGTTCGTCTACTGTAGCAGTTTTTATATTTGGTTTCCTTCTGTTCTCTCCTATAGAGATAGATGAATTTGGAACTCTAAATCCAACATGGTTTGCAGTAGCTCTTTGAAACTTTACAAAATAAAAGAGTTCTCAGTTTTGTCTCTATGGTTTGTTTCCTCTTCAAGTAGCCCTAGGCACTGACAGTGGGAAAGAACTTTCATTGAGAGGGGTTGCCAAGCTTCTAAGAATAACGAGTTTCCGAAATACCATCAAATATTTTTTCTCGCAATCTTGATGACACTTGTTGTTAATGATCAATACTCAAATCCCACTTGGCTCACCAAATTTTGTTCTTCTAGGTTGAAGCGTTCGTCTACAGTAGCAGTTTTTATATTTAGGTTTCACTCTGTCTCTTCTATATACATAGATGAATTTGGAGTTCTAAATCCAATATGGTTTGTAGTAGCTCTTTGAAACTTGACAAAATAAAGGAGTTCTCAGATTTGTCTCTATGGTTTGTTTCGCCTTCAAGTAGCCTTAGGCACAGATGGTGGAAAAGCACTTTTATTGAGAGGGGTTGCCAAGCTTCCAAGAAATTACCAGTTTCCAAAATACCAGCAAATATTTTTTCACCCAATCTTGATGATACTTGGTGGTAATGATCGGTACACAAATCCCAATTGACTCACCAAATTTTGTTCGTCTAGGTTGAATCGTTCGTTTACAGTAGCAGTTTTTATTTTTAGGTTTCACTCTGTTCTCTCCTATCTAGATAGATGAATTTGGAACTCTAAATCCAACATGGTTTGTAGTGGCTCTTTGAAACTTGACAAAATAAAAAAGTTCTTAGTTTTGTCTCTATGGTTTGTTTCCTCTTCAAATAACCCTGGCACCGACTGTGGAAAAGCACTTTCATTGAGAGGGGTTGCCAAGCTTCTAAGAAATAACGAGTTTCCGAAATACCAGCAAATATTTTTTAACCCAATCTTGATGATACTTGGTGGTAAGGACAAGTACACAAATCCCACTTTGCTCACCAAATTCTGTTCTTCCAGGTTGAAGCATTCGTCTACAGTAGCACTTTTTATTCTTAGGTTTTACTCTGTTCTCTCCTATATAGATAGATGAATTTGGAACCTAATTCCAACGTGGTTTGTAGTAGCTCTTTGAATCTTGACAAAATAAAGGAGTTCTCAGTTTTGTCTCTATGATTTGTTTCCGCTTCAAGTAGCCCTAAGCAGAGACTGTGGAAAAGCACTTTCATTGAGAGGGGTTGCCAAGCTTCCAAGAAATTACGAGTTTCTGAAATAACAGCAAATATTTTTTCACCCAATCTTGATGATCCTTGGTGGTAATGATCGGTTCACAAATCCAACTTGGCTCACCAAATTTTGTTCTTCTAGGTTAAAGCGTTCGTCTACAGTAGCAGTTTTTATATTTAGGTTTCATTCTGTTCTCTCCTATAGAGATAGATGAATTTGGAACTCTAAATCCAACATGTTTTTAGTAGCTCTTTGAAACTTGACAAAATAAAGGAGTTCTCAGTTTTGTCTCTATGGTTTGTTTCCTCTTCAAGTAGCCCTAGGCACAGAGGGTGGAAAAGCACTTTCATTGAGAGGGGTTACCAAGTTTCTAAGAAATACCGAGTTTCCGAAATACGAGAAAATATTTATTCTCCCAATTTGATGACACTTGGTGGTAATGCTCAGTACACAAATCCCACTTGGCTCACCAAATTTTATTCTTCTAGGTTGAAGCGTTCGTCCACAGTAGCAGTTTTTATATTTAGGTTTCACTCTGTTCTCTCCTATATAGATAGATAAATTTGGAACTCTAAATCCAATATTGTTTGTAGTAGCTCGTTTATACTAGACAAAGTAAAGTAGTTCTCAGTTTTGTCTCTATGATTTGTTTCCTCTTCAAGTACCCCTAGGAACAGACTGTGAAAAATCACTTTCATTGAGAGGGGTTGCCAAGCTTCCAAGAAATTACGAGTTTCCGAAACACCAGCAAATATTTTTTCACCCAATCTTGATGATACTTGGTGGTAATGATGAGTACACAAATCACACTTGGCTCACCAAATTTTGTTCTTCTAGGTTGAAGCGTTCGTCTACAGTAGCAGTTTTTATATTTAGGTTTCACTCTGTTCTCTCCTATACAGATAGATGAATTTGGAACTCTAAATCCAATATGGTTTGTAGTAGCTTTTGAAACTTGACAAAATAAAGGAGTTCTCAGTTTTGTCTCTATGATTTGTTTCCGCTTCAAGTAGCACCAAGCAGAGACTGTGGAAAAGCATTTTCATTGAGAAAAGTTGCCAAGCTTCCAAGAAATTACGAGTTTCCAAAATACCAGCAAATATACTTTCACCCAATCTTGATGATACGTGGTGGTAATGACAAGTCCACAAATCCCATTGGCTCACCGAATTTTGTTCTTCTAGGTTGAAGCGTTCGTTTACAGTAGCAGTTTTTATTTTTAGGTTTCACTCTGTTTTCTCCTATATAGATAGATGAATTTGGAACTCTAAATCCAACATGGTTTGTAGTAGCTCTTTGAAACATGACAAAATAACGTAGTTCTCAGTTTTGTCTCTATGGATTGTTTCCTCTTCATGTAGCCCTAGGCACTGACTGTGGAAAAGCACTTTCATTGAGAGGGTTTGCCAAGCTTCTAAGAAATAACGAGTTTCTGAAATACCAGCAAATATTTTTTCACCGAATCCTGATGATACTTGGTGGTGAAGATCGGTACCCAAATCCCATTTGGCTCACCAAATTTTGTTCTTCTAGGTTGAAGCGTTCGTCTACAGTAGCAGTTTTTATATTTAGGTTTCACTCTGTTCTCTCCTATACAGATAGATGAATTTGGACTATAAATCCAACATGGTTTGTAGTAGATCTCTGAAACTTGACAAAATAAAGGAGTTCTCAGTTTTTTCTCTATGGTTTGTTATCTCTTCAAGTAGCCCTGGCACAGACTGTGGAAAAGCACTTTCATTGAGAGGGTTTGCCAAGCTTCTAAGAAATAACGAGTTTCCGAAATACCAGCAAATATTTTTTCACCCAAACTTGAAGATACTTGGTGGTAAGGTCAAGTACGCAAATCCCACATGGCTCACCAAATTCTGTTCTTCTAGGTTGAAGCATTCGTCTACAGTAGCAGTTTTTATTTTTAGGTTTTACTCTGTTCTCTCCTATATAGATAGATGAATTTGGAACTCTAAATCCAACTTGGTTTGTAGTAGCTCTTTGAAACTTGACAAAATAAAGGAGTTCTCAGTTTTGTCTCTATGGTTTGTTTCCGCTTCAAGTAGCCCTAAGCAGAGACTGTGGAAAAGCACTTTCATTGAGAGGGGTTGCCAAGCTTCTAAAAAATAACGAGTTTCCGAATTTCCAGCAAATATTTTTTACCCAATCTTGATGATACTTGGTGGTAATGATCAGTACACAAATCCCACTTGGCTCACCAAATTTTGTTCTTCTAGGTTGAAGCGTTCATCTACAGTAGCAGTTTTTATATTTAGGTTTCACTCTGTTCTCTGCTATATAAGTAGATGAATTTGGAACTCTAAATCCAACATGGTTTGTAGTAGCTCTTTGACACTTGACAAAATAAAGGAGTTCTCAGTTTTGTTTCTATGGTTTGTTTCCTCTTCAAGTAATCCTAGGCACAGACTGTGGAAAAGCAATTTCATTGAGAGGGGTTGCCAAGCTTCTAAGAAATAACGAGTTTCCGAATTACCAGCAAATATTTTTTCACCCAATCTTGATGATACTTGGTGGTAATGACAAGTCCACAAATCCCACTTGGCTCACCAAATTTTGTTCTTCTAGGTTGAAGCGTTCGTTTACAGTAGCAGTTTTAATTTTTAGATTTAACTCTGTTCTCTCCTATATAGATAGATGAATTTGGAACTCTAAATCCAACATGTTTTGTAGTGGCTCTTTGAAACTTTGCAAAAGAAAGTACTTCTCAGTTTTGTCTCTATGGTTTGTTTCCTCTTCAAGTAGCCATACGCACAGACGGTGGAAAAGCACTTTCATTGAGAGGGGTTGCCAAGCTTCCAAGAAATTACCAGTTTCCGAAATACCAGCAAATATTTTTTCACCCAATCTTGATGATACTTGGTGGTAATGATTGGTACACAAATCCCACAAGACTCACCAAATTTTGCTCTTCTAGGTTGATGCGTTCGTTTTCAGTAGCAGTTTTTATTTTTAGGTTTCACTCTGTTCCCTGCTATGTAGATAGATGAATTTGGTACTCTAAATCCAACATGTTTTGTAGTGGCTCTTTGAAACTTTGCAAAAGAAAGGACTTCTCAGTTTTGTCTCTATGATTTGATTCCGCTTCAAGTAGCCCTACGCAGAGACTGTGGAAAAGCACTTTCATTGAGAGGGGTTGCCAAGCTTCTAAGATATAACGAGTTTCCGAAATACCAGCAAATATTTTTTCACGCCATCTTGATGACACTTGGTGGTAATGATCAGTACACAAATCCCACTTGGCTCACCAAATTTTGTTCTTCTAGGTTGAAGCGTTCGTTTACAGTAGCAGTTTTTATTTTTATTTTTCACTCTGTTCTCTCCTATATAGATAGATGAATTTGGAACTCTAAATCCAACATGGTTTGTAGTAGCTCTTTGAAACTTTGCAAAAGAATGGAGTTCTAAGTTTTATCTCTATGGTTTGTTTCCTCTTCAATTAGCCCTAGGCACAGACGGTGGAAAAGAACTTTCATTGAGAGGGGCTGCCAAGCTTCCAAAAAATTACCAGTTTCCGAAATACCAGCAAATATTTTTTCACCCAATCTTCATGATACTTGGTGGTAAGGACAAGTACACAAATCCCACTTGGCTCACCAAATTCTGTTCTTCTAGGTTGAAGCATTCATCTACAGTTGCAGTTTTTATTTTTAGGTTTTACACTGTTCTATATAGATAGATGAATATGGAACTCTAAATCCAACATGGTTTGTAGTAGCTCTTTGAAACGTGACAAAATAAAGGAGTTCTCAGTTTTGTCTCTATTATTTGCTTCCTCTTCAATTAGCCCTAGGCGCCGACGGTGGAAAAGCACTTTCATTGAGAGGGGTTGCCAAGCAATAAGAAATAACGTGTTTCCGAAATACCAGCAAATATTTTTTCACCCAATCTTGATGATACTTGGTGGTAAATATCAGTACACAAATCACACTTTGCTCACCAAATTTTGTTCTTCTAGATTGAAGCGTTCGCCTACAGTACCAGTTTTTATATTTAGGTTTCACTCTGTTCTCTCCTATATAGGTAGATGAATTTGGAACTCTAAATCCAACATGTTTTGTAGTAGCTCTTTGAAACGTGACAAAATAAAGGAGTTCTCAGTTTTGTTTCTATGGTTTGTTTCCTCTTCAAGTAGTCCTAGGCACAGACTGTGGAAAAGCACTTTCATTGAGTTGGGTTACCAAGCTTCTAAGAAATAACGAGGTTCTGAAATACCAGCAAATATTTTTTTACCCAATGTTGATGATATTTGGTGGTAATGATCAGTACACAAATCCCACTCGGCTCACCAAATTTTGTTCTTCCAGTTTGAAACGTTCGTCTATAGTAGCAGTTTTTATGTTTAGGTTTTACTCTGTTCTCTGCTATATAGAGAGATGAATTTGGAACTCTAAATCCTACATGGTTTGTAGTGGCTCTTTGAAACTTGACAAAATAAAGGAGGTCTCAGTTTTGTCTCTATGGATTGTATCCTCTTTTAGTAGCCTTAGGCACTGACTGTGGAAAAGCACTTTCATTGAGAGGGGTTGCCAAGCTTCTAAGAAGTAACGAGTTTCCGAAATACCAGCAAATATTTTTTCACCCAATCTTGATGATATTTGGTGGTAATGTTCAGTACACAAATCCCACTCGGCTCACCAAATTTTGTTCTTCCAGGTTGAAACGTTCGTTTACAGTCGCAGTTTTTATTTTTATTTTTCACTCTGTTCTCTCCTATATAGATAGATGAATTTGGAACTCTAAATCCAACATGGTTTGTAGTAGCTCTTTGAAACTTGACAAAATAAAGGAGTTCTCAGTTTTGTCTCTATGATTTGTTTCCGCTTCAAGTAGCCTTAAGCAGAGACTGTGGAAAAGCACTTTCATTGAGAGGGGCTGCCAAGCTTCCAAGAAATGACGATGTTTCCGAAATAGCAGCAAATATTTTTTCACCCAATCTTGATGATACTTGGTGGTAATGATCAGTACACAAATCCCACTTGGCTCACCAAATTTTGTTCTTCTAGGTTGAAGCGTTCATCTGCAGTAGCAGTTTTTATATTTAGGTTTCACTCTGTTCTCTGCTATATAGGTAGATGAATTTGGAAATCAAAATCCAACATCATTTTTAGTAGCTCTTTGAAACTTTGCAAACGAAAGGAGTTCTCAGTTTTTCTCTATGGTTTGTTTCCTCTTCAATTCGCCCTAGGCACCAACGGTGGAAAAGCACTTTCATTGAGAGGGATTGCCAAGCGTCTAAGAAATAACGAGATTCCGAAATACCAGCAAATAGCTTTTCACCCAATGTTGATGATACTTAGTGGTAATGATCAGTACATAAAACCCACTTGGCTCACAAAATTTTGTTCTTCTACATTGAAGCGTTCGTCTACAGTAGCAGTTTTTATATTTAGGTTTCACTCTGATCTCTCCTATGTAGATAGATGAATTTGGAACTCTAAATCCAACATCGTTTGTAGTAGCTCTTTGACACTTGACAAAATAAAAGAGTTCTCAGTTTTGTTTCTATGGTTTGTTTCCTCTTCAAGTAGTCCTAGGCACAGACTGTGGAAAAGCAATTTCATTGAGTGGGGTTGCCAAGCTTCTAAGAAATAACGAGTTTCCGAATTACCAGCAAATATTTTTTCACCCAATCTTGATGATACTTGGTGGTAATGATCAGTACACAAATCCCACTTGGGTCACCAAATTTTGTTCTTCTAGGTTGAAGCGTTCGTCTACAGTAGCAGTTTTTATATTTAGGTTTCACTCTGTTCTCTCCTATACGGATAGATGAATTTGGAACTCTAAATCCAATATGGTTTGTAGTAGCTTTTGAAACTTGACAAAAAAAAGGAGTTCTCAGTTTTGTCTCTATGATTTGTTTCCGCTTCAAGTAGCCCCAAGCAGAGACTGTGGAAAAGCATTTTCATTGAGAAAAGTTGCCAAGCTTCCAAGAAATTACGAGTTTCCAAAATACCAGCAAATATACTTTCACCCAATCTTGATGATACGTGGTGGTAATGACAAGTCCACAAATCCCATTGGCTCACCGAATTTTGTTCTTCTAGGTTGAAGCGTTCGTTTACAGTAGCAGTTTTTATTTTTAGGTTTCACTCTGTTTTCTCCTATATAGATAGATGAATTTGGAACTCTAAATCCAACATGGTTTGTAGTAGCTCTTTGAAACATGACAAAATAACGTAGTTCTCAGTTTTGTCTCTATGGATTGTTTCCTCTTCATGTAGCCCTAGGCACTGACTGTGGAAAAGCACTTTCATTGAGAGGGGTTGCCAAGCTTCTAAGAAATAACGAGTTTCTGAAATACCAGCAAATATTTTTTCACCGAATCCTCATGATACTTGATGCTGAAGATCGGTACCCAAATCCCATTTGGCTCACCAAATTTTGTTCTTCTAGGTTGAAGCGTTCGTCTACAGTAGCAGTTTTTATATTTAGGTTTCACTCTGTTCTCTCCTATATAGATAGATGAATTTGAACTCTAAATCCAATATGGTTTGTAGTAGCTCTTTGAAACTTGACAAAATAAAGGAGTTCTCAGTTTTGTCTCTATGATTTGTTTACGCTTCAAGTAGTCCTAAGCAAGGACTGTGGAAAAGCACTTTCATTGAGAGGGGTTGCCAAGCTTCCAAGAAATTACGAGTTTCCGAAATACCAGCAAATATTTTCTCACTCATTCTTGATGATACTTGGGGGTATTTATTGGTACACAAATATCACTTGGTTCACCAAATTTTGTTCTTCTAGGTTGAAGCGTTCGTCTACAGTAGCAGTTTTTATATTTAGGTTTCACTCTGTTCTCTGCTATATAGATAGATGAATTTGGAACTCTAAATCCAACATGGTTTGTAGTAGCTCTTTGAAACTTGACAAAATAAAGGAGTTCTCAGTTTTGTCTCTATGGATTGTTTCCTCTTCATGTAGCCCTAGGCACTGACTGTGGAAAAGCACTTTCATTGAGAGGGGTTGCCAAGCTTCTAAGAAATAACGAGTTTCTGAAATACCAGCAAATATTTTTTCACTGAATCCGGATGATACTTGGTGGTAATGATCAGTAAACAAATCCCACTTGGCGTACCAAATTTTTTCTTCTTGGTTGAAGCATTTGTTTACAGTAGCAGCTTTTATTTTTAGGTTTCACACTGTTCTCTCCTATTAAGATAGATGAATTTGGAACACTAAATCCAACATGGTTTGTAGTAGCTCTTTGAAACTTGACAAAATAAAGGAGTTCTCAGTTTTGTATCTATGGTTTGTTTCCTCTTCAAGTACTCCTAGGCACAGACTGTGGAAAAGCACTTTCATTGAGTGGGGTTACCAAGCTTCTAAGAAATAACGGGTTTCCGAAATACCAGCAAATATTTTTTCACCCAATCTTGATGATACTTGGTGGTAATGATCAGTGCACAAATCCCACTTGGCTCACCAAATTTTGTTCTTCTAGGTTGAAGCGTTCGTCTACAGTAGCAGTTTTTATATTTAGGTTTCACTCTGTTCTCTCCTATAGAGATAGATGAATTTGGAACTCTAAATCCTACATGGTTTGTAGTAGCTCTTTGAAACTTGACAAAATAAAGGAGTTCTCAGTTTTGTCTCTATGATTTGTTTCCTCTTCAAGAAGCCCTAGGCACTGACAGTGGAAAAGCACTTTCATTGAGAGGGATTGCCAAGCTTCTAAGAAATAACGAGTTTGCGAAATACCAGCAAATATTTTTTCTCGCAATCTTGATGACACTTGGTGGTAATGATCAGGACACAAATCCCACTTGGCTCACCAAATTTTGTTCTTCTAGGTTGAAGCGTTCGTCTACTGTAGCAATTTTTATATTTAGGTTTCACTCCGTTCTCTCCTATATAGATAGATGCATTTGGAACTCTAAATCCAACATGGTTTGTAGTAGCTCTTTGAAACTTGACAAAATAAAGGAGTTCTCAGTTTTGTCTCTATGATTTGTTTCCGCTTCAAGTAGCCCTAAGCAGAGACTGTGGATAAGCACTTTCATTAAGAGGGTTTGCCCAGCTTCTAAGAAATAACGAGTTTCCGAAATACCAGCAAATATTTTTTCACCCAATGTTGATGATACTTGGTGCTTATGTTCAGTACACCAATCCCACTTGGCTCACCACATTTTGTTCTTCTAGGTTGAAGCCTTCGACTACTGTAGCAGTTTTTATATTTGGTTTCCTTCTGTTCTCTCCTATAGAGATAGATGAATTTGGAACTCTAAATCCAACATGGTTTGCAGTAGCTCTTTGAAACTTTACAAAATAAAAGAGTTCTCAGTTTTGTCTCTATGGTTTGTTTCCTCTTCAAGTAGCCCTAGGCACTGACAGTGGGAAAGAACTTTCATTGAGAGGGGTTGCCAAGCTTCTAAGAATAACGAGTTTCTGAAATACCATCAAATATTTTTTCTCGCAATCTTGATGACACTTGTTGTTAATGATCAATACACAAATCCCACTTGGCTCACCAAATTTTGTTCTTCTAGGTTGAAGCGTTCGTCTACAGTAGCAGTTTTTATATTTAGGTTTCACTCTGTCTCTTCTATATACATAGATGAATTTGGAGTTCTAAATCCAATATGGTTTGTAGTAGCTCTTTGAAACTTGACAAAATAAAGGAGTTCTCAGATTTGTCTCTATGGTTTGTTTCGCCTTCAAGTAGCCTTAGGCACAGATGGTGGAAAAGCACTTTTATTGAGAGGGGTTGCCAAGCTTCCAAGAAATTACCAGTTTCCAAAATACCAGCAAATATTTTTTCACCCAATATTGATGATACTTGGTGGTAATGATCGGTACACAAATCCCAATTGACTCACCAAATTTTGTTCGTCTAGGTTGAATCGTTCGTTTACAGTAGCAGTTTTTATTTTTAGGTTTCACTCTGTTCTCTCCTATCTAGATAGATGAATTTGGAACTCTAAATCCAACATGGTTTGTAGTGGCTCCTTGATACTTGACAAAATAAAAAAGTTCTCAGTTTTGTCTCTATGGTTTGTTTCCTCTTCAAATAACCCTGGCACCGACTGTGGAAAAGCACTTTCATTGAGAGGGGTTGCCAAGCTTCTAAGAAATAACGTGTTTCCGAAATACCAGCAAATATTTTTTAACCCAATCTTGATGATACTTGGTGGTAAGGACAGGTACACAAATCCCACTTTGCTCACCAAATTCTGTTCTTCTAGGTTGAAGCATTCGTCTACAGTAGCACTTTTTATTCTTAGGTTTTACTCTGTTCTCTCCTATATAGATAGATGAATTTGGAACCTAATTCCAACGTGGTTTGTAGTAGCTCTTTGAATCTTGACAAAATAAAGGAGTTCTCAGTTTTGTCTCTATGATTTGTTTCCGCTTCAAGTAGCCCTAAGCAGAGACTGTGGAAAAGCACTTTCATTGAGAGGGGTTGCCAAGCTTCCAAGAAATTACGAGTTTCTGAAATAACAGCAAATATTTTTTCACCCAATCTTGATGATCCTTGGTGGTAATGATCGGTTCACAAATCCAACTTGGCTCACCAAATTTTGTTCTTCTAGGTTAAAGCGTTCGTCTACAGTAGCAGTTTTTATATTTAGGTTTCATTCTGTTCTCTCCTATAGAGATAGATGAATTTGGAACTCTAAATCCAACATGTTTGTAGTAGCTCTTTGAAACTTGACAAAATAAAGGAGTTCTCAGTTTTGTCTCTATGGTTTGTTTCCTCTTCAAGTAGCCCTAGGCACAGAGGGTGGAAAAGCACTTTCATTGAGAGGGGTTACCAAGTTTCTAAGAAATACCGAGTTTCCGAAATACGAGCAAATATTTATTCTCACAATTTGATGACACTTGGTGGTAATGCTCAGTACACAAATCCCACTTGGCTCACCAAATTTTGTTCTTCTAGGTTGAAGCGTTCGTCCACAGTAGCAGTTTTTATATTTAGGTTTCACTCTGTTCTCTCCTATATAGATAGATAAATTTGGAACTCTAAATCCAATATTGTTTGTAGTAGCTCTTTTATACTAGACAAAGTAAAGTAGTTCTCAGTTTTGTCTCTATGATTTGTTTCCTCTTCAAGTACCCCTAGGAACAGACTGTGAAAAATCACTTTCATTGAGAGGGGTTGCCAAGCTTCCAAGAAATTACGAGTTTCCGAAACACCAGCAAATATTTTTTCACCCAATCTTGATGATACTTGGTGGTAATGATCAGTACACAAATCCCACTTGGCTCACCAAATTTTGTTCTTCTAGGTTGAAGCGTTCGTCTACAGTAGCAGTTTTTATATTTAGGTTTCACTCTGTTCTCTCCTATACAGACAGATGAATTTGGAACTCTAAATCCAATATGGTTTGTAGTAGCTTTTGAAACTTGACAAAATAAAGGAGTTCTCAGTTTTGTCTCTATGATTTGTTTCCGCTTCAAGTAGCACCAAGCAGAGACTGTGGAAAAGCATTTTCATTGAGAAAAGTTGCCAAGTTTCCAAGAAATTACGAGTTTCCAAAATACCAGCAAATATATTTTCACCCAATCTTGATGATACGTGGTGGTAATGACAAGTCCACAAATCCCACTTGGCTCACCAAATTTTGTTCTTCTAGGTTGAAGCGTTCGTTTAGAGTAGCAGTTTTTATTTTTAGGTTTCACTCTGTTCTCTCCTATATAGATAGATGAATTTGGACTATAAATCCAACATAGTTTGTAGTAGATCTCTGAAACTTGACAAAATAAAGGAGTTCTCAGTTTTTTCTCTATGGTTTGTTATCTCTTCAAGTAGCCCTGGCACAGACTGTGGAAAAGCACTTTCATTGAGAGGGTTTGCCAAGCTTCTAAGAAATAACGAGTTTCCGAAATACCAGCAAATATTTTTTCACCCAAACTTGAAGATACTTGGTGGTAAGGACAAGTACGCAAATCCACATGGCTCACCAAATTCTGTTCTTCTAGGTTGAAGCATTCGTCTACAGTAGCAGTTTTTATTTTAGGTTTTACTCTGTTCTCTCCTATATAGATAGATGAATTTGGAACTCTAAATCCAACTTGGTTTGTAGTAGCTCTTTGAAACTTGACAAAATAAAGGATTTCTCAGTTTTGTCTCTATGGTTTGTTTCCGCTTCAAGTAGCCCTAAGCAGAGACTGTGGAAAAGCACTTTCATTGAGAGGGGTTGCAAAGCTTCTAAAAAATAACGAGTTTCCGAATTTCCAGCAAATATTTTTTACCCAATCTTGATGATACTTGGTGGTAATGATCAGTACACAAATCCCACTTGGCTCAACAAATTTTGTTCTTCTAGGTTGAAGCGTTCATCTACAGTAGCAGTTTTTATATTTAGGTTTCACTCTGTTCTCTCCTATATAGCTAGATGAATTTGGAACTCTAAATCCAACATGGTTTGTAGTAGCTCTTTGACACTTGACAAAATAAAGGAGTTCTCAGTTTTGTTTCTATGGTTGTTTCCTCTTCAAGTAGTCCTAGGCACAGACTGTGGAAAAGCAATTTCATTGAGAGGGGTTGCCAAGCTTCTAAGAAATAACGAGTTACCTGAATTACCAGCAAATATTTTTCACCCAATCTTGATGATACTTGGTGGTAATGACAAGTCCACAAATCCCACTTGGCTCACCAAATTTTGTTCTTCTAGGTTGAAGCATTCGTTTACAATAGCAGTTTTAATTTTTAGATTTCACTCTGTTCTCTCCTATATAGATAGATGAATTTGGAACTCTAAATCCAACATGTTTTGTAGTGGCTCTTTGAAACTTTGCAAAAGAAAGTACTTCTCAGTTTTGTCTCTATGGTTTGTTTCCTCTTCAAGTAGGCATACGCACAGACGGTGGAAAAGCACTTTCATTGAGAGGGGTTGCCAAGCTTCCAAGAAATTACCAGTTTCCGAAATACCAGCAAATATTTTTTCACCCAATCTTGATGATACTTGGTGGTAATGAGTGGTACACAAATCCCACAAGACTCACCAAATTTTTTCTTCTAGGTTGATGCGTTCGTTTTCAGTAGCAGTTTTTATATTTAGGTTTCACTCTGTTCTCTCCTATACAGACAGATGAATTTGGAACTCTAAATCCAACATGGTCTGTAGTAGCTCTTTGAAACTTGACAAAATAAAGGAGTTCTCAGTTTTGTCTCTATGATTTGTTTCCGCTTCAAGTAGCCTTAAGCAGAGACTGTGGAAAAGCACTTTCATTGAGAGGGGTTGCCAAGCTTCCAAGAAATGACGATGTTTCCGAAATAGCAGCAAATATTTTTTCACCCAATCTTGATGATACTTGGTGGTAATGATCAGTACACAAATCCCACTTGGCTCACCAAATTTTGTTCTTCTAGGTTGAAGCGTTCATCTGCAGTAGCAGTTTTTATATTTAGGTTTCACTCTGTTCTCTGCTATATAGGTAGATGAATTTGGAAATCAAAATCCAACATCATTTTTAGTAGCTCTTTGAAACTTTGCAAACGAAAGGAGTTCTCAGTTTTTCTCTATGGTTTGTTTCCTCTTCAATTCGCCCTAGGCACCAACGGTGGAAAAGCACTTTCATTGAGAGGGATTGCCAAGCATCTAAGAAATAACGAGTTTCCGAAATACCAGCAAATAGTTTTTCACCCAATGTTGATGATACTTAGTGGTAATGATCAGTACATAAACCCACTTGGCTCACAAATTTTGTTCTTCTAGGTTGATGCGTTCGTTTCATTAGCAGTTTTTATTTTTAGGTTTCACTCTGTTCTCTCCTATATAGATACATGAATTGGGAACTCTAAATCCAACATGGTTTCTAGTAGCTCTTGAAACTTGAAAAATAAAGGAGTTCTCAGTTTTGTTTCTATGGTTTGTTTCCTCTTCAAGTAGTCCTAGGCACAGACTGTGGAAAAGCAATTTCATTGAGTGGGGTTGCCAAGCTTCTAAGAAATAACGAGTTTCTGAATTACCAGCAAATATTTTTTCACCCAATCTTGATGATACTTGGTGGTAATGATCAGTACACAAATCCCACTTGGCTCACCAAATTTTGTTCTTCTAGGTTGAAGCGTTCGTCTACAGTAGCAGTTTTTATATTTAGGTTTCACTCTGTTCTCTCCTATACGGATAGATGAATTTGGAACTCTAAATCCAATATGGTTTGTAGTAGCTTTTGAAACTTGACAAAAAAAGGAGTTCTCAGTTTTGTCTCTATGATTTGTTTCCGCTTCAAGTAGCCCCAAGCAGAGACTGTGGAAAAGCATTTTCATTGAGAAAAGTTGCCAAGCTTCCAAGAAATTACGAGTTTCCAAAATACCAGCAAATATACTTTCACCCAATCTTGATGATACGTGGTGGTAATGACAAGTCCACAAATCCCATTGGCTCACCGAATTTTGTTCTTCTAGGTTGAAGCGTTCATTTACAGTAGCAGTTTTATTTTTAGGTTTCACTCTGTTTTCTCTATATAGATAGATGAATTTGGAACTCTAAATCCAACATGGTTTGTAGTAGCTCTTTGAAACATGACAAAAATAACGTTGTTCTCAGTTTTGTCTCTATGGATTGTTTCCTCTTCATGTAGCCCTAGGCACTGACTGTGGAAAAGCACTTTCTTTGAGAGGGGTTGCCAAGCTTCTAAGAAATAACGAGTTTCTGAAATACCAGCAAATATTTTTTTCACCGAATCTTGATGATACTTGGTGGTAATGATCGGTACACAAATCCCACTTGACTCACCAAATTTGTTCTTCTAGGTTGATGCGTTCGTTTCATTAGCAGTTTTTTATTTTTAGGTTTCACTCTGTTCTCTCCTATATAGATAGATGCATTTGGAACTCTAAATCCAACATGGTTTCTAGTAGCTCTTTGAAACTTGAGAAAATAAAGGAGTTCTCAGTTTTGTCTCTATGGATTGTTTCCTCTTCAAATAACCCTGGCACAGACTGATGAAAAGCACTTTCATTGAGAGGGGTTGCCAAGCTTCTAAGAAATAACGAGTTTCCGAAATACCAGCAAATATTTTTTCTCGCAATCTTGATGACACTTGGTGGTAAGTATCGGTACACAAATCCCACTTGGCTCACCAAATTTTGTTCTTCTAGGTTGAATCGTTCGTCTACTGTAGCAATTTTTATATTTAGGTTTCACTCTGTTCTCTCCTATATAGATAGATGCATTTGGAACTCTAAATCCAACATGGTTTGTAGTAGCTCTTTAAACTTGACAAAATAAAGGAGTTCTCAGTTTTGTCTCTATGATTTGTAGCCGCTCCAAGCAGCCCTAGGCAGAGACTGTTCAAAAGCATTTTCATTGAGAGGGTTGCCAAGCTTCCAAGAAATTACGATTTTCCGAAATACCAGCAAATATTTTTTCGCGCAATCTTGATGAAACTTGGTGGTAATGATCAGTACACAAATCCCACTTGGCTCACCAAATTTTGTTCTTCTAGGTTGAAGCGTTCGTCTACTGTAGCAATTTTTATTTTTAGGTTTCACTCTGTTCTCTCCTATATAGATAGATGCATTTGGAACTCTAAATCCAACATGGTTTCTGGTAGCTCTTTGAAACTTGACGAAATAAAGGAGTTCTCAGTTTTGTCTCTATGATTTGTATCCGCTTCAAGCAGCCCTAAGCAGAGACTGTGGAAAAGCACTTTGATTGAGAGGGTTTACCAAGCTTCTAAGAAATAACGAGTTTCCAAAATACCAGCAAATATTTTTTCCCCAATATTGATGATACTTGGTGATAATGATCAGTACACAAATCCCACTTGGCTCACCAAATTTTGTTCTTCTAGGTTGAAGTGTTCGTCTACTGTAGCAGTTTTTATATTTAGGTTTCCCTCTGTTCTCTCCTATAGAGATATATGAATTTGGAACTCTAAATCCAACATGGTTTGCAGTAGTTCTTTGAAAATTGACAAAATAATGTTGTTCTCAGTTTTGTCTCTATGTTTTGTATCCTCTTCAAGTAGTCCTAGGCACAGACTGTGGAAAAGCACTTTCATTGAGAGGGGTTGCCAAGCTTCCAAGAAATTACGAGTTTCCGAAATACCAGCAAATATTTTTTCACCCAATCTTGATGATACTTGGTGGTAATGATAGGTTCACAAATCCCACTTGGCTCACCAAATTTTGTTCTTCTAGGTTGAAACGTTAGTCTACAGTAGCAGTTTTTATATTTAGGTTTCACTCTGTTCTCTGCATTATAGATAGATGAATTTGCAACTCTAAATCCAACATAGTTTGTAGTAGCTCATTGAACTTGACAAAATAAAGGAGTTCTCAGTTTTGTCTCTATGGTTTGTATCCTCTTCAAGTAGCCCTAGGCACTGACTGTGGTAAAGCACTTTATTGAGAGGGGTTGCCAAGCTTCTAAGAAATAACGAGTTTCCGAATTACCAGCAAATATTTTTTCACCCAATCTTGATGATACTTGGTGGTGATGATAAGTACACAAATCCCACTTGGCTCAGCAAATTTTGTTCTTCTAGGTTGAAGCGTTCGTCTACTGTATCAATTTTTCTATTTAGGTTTCACTCTGTTTTCTCCTATATAGATAGATGAATTTGGAACTCTAAATCCAACATGGTTTGTAGTAGCTCTTTGAAACTTGACAAAAGAAAGGAGTTCTCAGTTTTGTCTATATGGTTTGTTTCCTCTTCAAGTAGCCCTAGTCACTGACAGTGGGAAAGCAGTTTCATTGAGAGGGGTTGCCAAGCTTCTAAGAAATAACGAGTTTCCGAAATACCAGCAAATATTTTTTCTCACAATCTTCATGACACTTGTTGGTAATGATCAGTACACAAATCCCACTTGGCTAACCAAATTTTGTTCTTCTAGGTTGAAGCCTTCGTCTACAGTAGCTGTTTTTATATTTAGGTTTCACTCTGTCTCTCCTATATACATAGATGAATTTGGAATTCTAAATCCAATATGGTTTGTAGTAGCTCTTTGAAATTGACAAAGTAAAGGAGTTCTCAGTTTTGTCTCTATGATTTTTTTCCGCTTCATGTGGCCCTAAGCAGAGACTGTGGAAAAGCACTTTCATTGAAAGGGGTTGCCAAGCTTCCAAGAAATTACGAGTTTCCGAAATACCAGCAAATATTTTTTCACCCAATCTTGATGATACTTGGTGTTGATGATCAGTACAAATCCCACTTTGCTCACAAAATTTTGTTTTTCTAGATTGAAGCCTTCGTCTGCAGTAGCAGTTTTTATTTTTAGGTTTTACTCTGTTCTCTCCTATATAGATACATGAATTTGGAAACTCTAAATCCAACAAGGTTTGTAGTAGCTCTTTGAAACTTGAGAAAATAAAGGAGTTCTCAGTTTTGTCTCTATTATTTCTTTCCGCTTCAAGTACCCTAAGCAGAGACTGTGAAAAGTACTTTCATTGAGAGGGGTTGTCAAGCTTCTAAGAAATAACGGAGTTTCCGAATTACCAGCAAATATTTTTTCACCCAATCTTGATGATACTTGGTGGTGAAGATCGGAACACAAATCCCACTTGGCTCCCCAAATTTTGTTCTTCTAGGGTGAAGCGTTCGTTTACAGTAGCAGTTTTTATTTTTAGGTTTCACTCTGTTCTCTGCTATATAGATAGATGAATTTGGAACTCTAAATCCAACATGGTTTGTAGTAGCTCTTTGAAACTTGACAAAATAAAGGAGTTCTCAGTTTTCTCTCTATGGTTTGTTTCCTCTTCAAGTAGCCATGGCCCAGACTGTGGAAGAGGACTTTCATTGAGAGGGGTGGCCAAGCTTCCAAGAAACTACCAGTTTCCGAAATACCAGCAAATATTTTTTCACCCAATCTTGATGATACTTGGTGGTAATGATCAGTACACAAATCCCACTTGGCTCACCAAATTTTGTTCTTCTAGGTTGAAGCGTTCCTCTACAGTAGCAGTTTTTATGTTTAGGTTTCACTCTGTTCTCTCGTATATAGATAGATGAATTTGGAACTCTAAATCCAACATGGTTTGTAGTAGCTCTTTGAAACTTGACAAAATCAAGGAGTTCTCAGTTTTCTCTCTATGGTTTGTTTCCTCTTCAAGTAGCCCTGGCACAGACTGTGGAAGAGGACTTTCATTGAGAGGGGTTGCCAAGCTTCTACGAAATAACGAGTTTCCGAAATACCAGCAAATATTTTTTCACCCAACCTTGATGATACTTGGTGCTAAGGACAAGAACACAAATCCCACTTGGCTCACCAAATTCTGTTCCTCTAGGTTGAAGCATTCGTCTACAGTAGCAGTTTTTATTTTTAGGTTTTACTCTGTTCTCTCCTATATAGATAGATGAATTTGGAAATCTAAATCCAACATGATTTGTAGTAGCTCTTTGAAACTTGACAAAAGAAAGGAGTTCTCAGTTTTGTCTCTATGGTTTGCTTCCTCTTCAATTAGCCCTAGGCACCGACGGTGGAAAGGCACTTTCAGTGACAGGGGTTGCCAAGCTTCTAAGAAATAACGAATTTCCGAAATATAAGCAAATGTTTTTTCACCCAATGTTGATGATCCTTGGTGGTAATGATCAGTACAAAAAACCCACTTGGCTCACCAAATTTTGTTCTTCTAGATTGAAGCGTTCGTCTACAGTACCAGTTTATATATTTAGGTTTCACTCTGTTCTCTCCTATATAGATAGATGAATTTGGAACTCTAAATCCAACATGGTTTGTAGTAGCTCTTTGAAACTTGACAAAATAAAGGAGCTCTCAGTTTTGTTTCTATGGTTTGTTTCCTCTTCAAGTTAGTCCTAGGCACAGACTGTGAAAAAGCACTTTAATTGAGAGGGGTTGACAAGCTTCTAAGAAATAACGAGTTTCCGAAATACCAGCAAATAATTTTTCTCACAATCTTGATGACACTTGGTGGTAATGATCAGTACACAAATCCCAATGGCTCACCAAATTTTGTTCTTCTAGGTTGAAGCGTTCGTCTACAGTAGCAGTTTTTATATTTAGATTTCACTCTGTTCTCTCCTATATAGATAGATGAATTTGGATCTCTAAATCCAACATGGTTTGTAGTAGCTCTTTGAAACTTGACAAAATAAAGGAGTTCTCAGTTTTGTCTTTATGGTTTGTTTTCTCTTCAAGTAGCCCTAGGCACAGACTGTTTAAAAGCACTTTCATTGAGAGGGGTTGCCAAGCTTCTAAGATATAACGAGTTTCTGAAATACCAGCAAATATTTTTTCACCCAATCTTGATCATACTTGGTGGTAATGACAAGTACACAAATCCCACTTGGCTCACCAAATTTGGTTTTTCTAGGTTGAAGCATTCGTCTACAGTAGCAGTTTTTATGTTCAGATTTCACTCTGTTCTCTGCTATATAGATAGGTGAATTTGGAACTCTAAATCCAACATGGTTTGTAGTGGTTCTTTGAAACTTGACAAAATAAAGGAGTTCTCAGTTTTGTCTCTATGGTTTGTTTCCTCTTCAATTAGCCCTAGGCACAGGCGGTGGAAAAGAACTCCATTGAGCGTGGTTGCCAAGCTTCCAAGAAATTACCAGTTTCCGAAATACCAGCATATTTTTTCACCCAATCTGGATGATACTTGGTGGTAAGGACAAGTACACAAATCCCACTGAGCTCACAAAATTCTGTTCTTCTAGGTTGAAGCATTCGTCTACAGTAGCAGTTTTTATATTTAGGTTTTACTCTGTTCTCTCCTATATAGATAGATGAATTTGGAAATCTAAATCCTACATGGTTGGTAGTAGCTCTTTGAAACTTCACAAAATAAAGGAGTTCTCATTTTTGTCTCAATGATTGTTTCCGCTTCAAGTAGCCCTGGCAGAGACTGTGGAAAAGCACTTTCATTGAGAGGGGTTGCCAAGCTTCTAAGAAATAACGATTTTCCGAATTACCAGCAAATATTTTTTCACCCAATCGTGATGATACTTGGTGGTGAAGATCAGTACACAAATCCCACTTGGCTCACCAAATTTTGTTCTTCTAGGTTGAAGCATTCGTCTAGAGTAGCAGTTTTTATTTTTAGGTTTTACTCTGTTCTCTCCCATATAGATAGATGAATTTGGAACTCTGAATCCAACATCGTTTGTAGTAGCTCTTTGAAACTTGAGAAAATAAAGGAGTTCTCAGTTTTGTCTCTATGATTTGTTTCCGCTTCAAGTAGCCCAAAGCAGAGACTGTGGAAAAGCACTTTCATTGAGAGGGGTTGCCAAGCTTCCAAGAAATTACGATGTTTCCGAAATAGCAGCAAATATTTTTTCACCCAATCTTGATGATACTTGGTGGTAATGATCAGTACACAAATCCCACTTGGATCACCAAATTTTGTTCTTCTAGGTTGAAGCGTTCATCTACAGTAGCAGTTTTTATATTTAGGTTTCAATCTCTTCTCTGCTATATAGATAGATGAATTTGGAACTCTAAATCCAACATGATTTGTAGTAGCTCTTTGAAACTTGACAAAAGAAAGGAGTTCTCAGTTTTCTCTCTATGGTTCGTTTCCTCTTCAAGTAGCCCTGGCACGCACTGTGGAAGAGGACTTTCATTGAGAGGGGTTGCCAAGCTTCCAAGAAATTTCCAGTTTCCGAAATACCAGCAATTATTTTTTCACCCAATCTTGATGATACTTGGTGGTAATGATCAGTACACAAATCCCAGTTGGCTCACCAAATATTGTTCTTCTAGGTTGAAGAGTTCCTCTACAGTAGCAGTTTTTATGTTTAGGATTCACTCTGTTCTCTTGTATATAGATAGATGAATTTGGAACTCTAAGTCCAACATCGTTTATAGTGGCTCTTTGAAACATGACAAAATAAAGGAGTTCTCAGTTTTGTCTCTATGGTTTGTTTCCTCTTCAAGTAGTCCTAGGCACAGACGGTGGAAAAGCACTTTCATTGAGAGGGGTTGCCAAGCTTCCAAGAAATTACCAGTTTCCGAAATACCAGCAAATATTTTTTCACCCAATCTTGATGATACTTGGTGGTGAAGATCGGAACACAAATCCCACTTGGCTCCCCAAATTTTGTTCTTCTAGGGTGAAGCGTTCGTTTACAGTAGCAGTTTTAATTTTTAGGTTTCATTCTGTTCTCTCCTATATAGATAGATGAATTTGGAACTCTAAATCCAACATGGTTTGTAGTAGCTCTTTGAAACTTGACAAAATCAAGGAGTTCTCAGTTTTCTCTCTGTGGTTTGTTTCCTCTTCAAGTAGCCCTGGCACAGACTGTGGAATAGGACTTTCATTGAGAGGGGTTGCCAAGCTTCTACGAAATAACGAGTTTCCGAAATACCAGCAAATATTTTTTCACCCAATCTTGATGATACTTGGTGGGAAGGACAAGAACACAAATCCCACTTGGCTCACCAAATTCTGTTCCTCTAGGTTGAAGCATTCGTCTACAGTAGCAGTATTTATTTTTAGGTTTTACTCTGTTCTCTGCTATATAGATAGATGAATTTGGAAATCTAAATCCAACATGATTTGTAGTAGCTCTTTGAAACTTGACAAAAGAAAGGAGTTCTCAGTTTTGTCTCTATGGTTTGTTTCCTCTTCAATTAGCCCTAGGCACCGACGGTGGAAAGGCACTTTCATTGAGAGGGGTTGCCAAGCTTCTAAGAAATAACGAATTTCCGAAATACCAGCAAATGTTTTTTCACCCAATGTTGATGATCCTTGGTGGTAATGATCAGTACAAAAAACCCACTTGGCTCACAAAATTTTGTTCTTCTAGATTGAAGCGTTCGTCTACAGTACAAGTTTATATATTTAGGTTTCACTCTGTTCTCTCCTATATAGATAGATGAATTTGGATCTCTAAATCCAACATGGTTTGTAGTAGCTCTTTGAAACTTGACAAAATAAAGGAGTTCTCAGTTTTGTCTCTATGATTTGTTTCTGCTTCAATTAGCCTTAAGCAGAGACTGTGGAAAAGCACTTTCATTGAGAGGGGTTGCCAAGCTTCCAAGAAATTACGAAGTTTCCGAAATAGCAGCAAATATTTTTTCACCCAATCTTGATGATACTTGGTGGTGATGATCAGTACACAAATCCCACTTGGCTCAGCAAATTTTGTTATTCTAGGTTGAAGCGTTCGTGTACAGTAGCAATTTTTATATTTAGGTTTCAATCTGTTCTCTCCTATATAGATAGATGAATTTGGAACTCTAAATCCAACATGGTTTGTAGTGGATCTTTGAAACTTGACAAAATAAAGGAGTTCTCAGTTTTGTCTCTATGGTTTGTTTTCTCTTCAAGTAGCCCTAGGCACAGACTGTTTAAAAGCACTTTCATTGAGAAGGGTTGCCAAGCTTCTAAGAATTAACGAGTTTCTGAAATACCAGCAAATATTTTTTCACCCAATCTTGATCATACTTGGTGGTAATGACAAGTACACAAATCCCACTTGGCTCACCAAATTTGGTTCTTCTAGTTTGAAGCATTCGTCTACAGTAGCAGATTTTATGTTTTGATTTCACTCTGTTCTCTGCTATATAGATAGGTGAATTTGGAACTCTAAATCCAACATGGTTTGTAGTAGCTCTTTGAAACTTGACAAAATAAAGGAGTTCTCAGTTTTGTCTCTATGGTTTGTTTCCTCTTCAATTAGCCCTAGGCACAATCGGTGGAAAAGAACTCCATTGAGAGTGGTTGCCAAGCTTCCAAGAAATTACGAGTTTCCGAATACCAGCAAATATTTTTTCACCCAATGTTGATGATACTTGGTGGTAATGATCAGAACACAAATCACACTTGGCTCTCCAAATTTTTTTCTTCTAGGTTGAAGCGTTCTTCTACAGTAGCAGTTTATAAGTTTACGTTTCACTCTGTTCTCTCGTATATAGATAGATGAATTTGAACTCTAAATCCTACATGGTGTGTAGTGGCTCTTTGAAACTTGACAAAATAAAGGAGTTCTCTGTTTTGTCTCTATGGTTTGTTTCTCTTTCAAGTAGCCCTAGGCCAGACGGTGGAAAAGCACTTCCATTGAGAGGGGTTGCCAAGCTTCCAAGAAATTACCAGTTTCCGAAATACCAGCATATTTTTTCACCCAATCTTGATGATACGTGGTGGTAAGGACAAGTCCACAAATCCCTCTTGGGTCACCAAATTTTGTTCTTCTAGGTTGAATCGTTCGTTTACAGTAGCAGTTTTTATGTTTAGGTTTCACTCTGTTCTCTCCTATATAGATACATGAGTTTGGAACTCTAAATCCAACAGGGTTTGTAGTAGCTCTTTGAAATTTGACAAAATAAAGGAGTTCTCAGTTTTGTCTCTATGATTTGTTTCCTCTTCAAGTAGCCTTAAGCAGAGACTGTGGAAAAGCACTTTCATTGAGTGGGGTTGCCAAGCTTCCAAGAAATTACGATGTTTCCAAAATAGCAGCAAATATTTTCTTAACCAATCGTGATGATACTTGGTGGTAATGATCGGTACACAAATCCAACTTGGCTCACCAAATTTTGTTCTTCCAGGTTGAAGCGTTCATCTACAGTAGCAGTTTTTATATTTAGGTTTCACTCTGTTCTCTGCTATATAGGTAGATGAATTTGGGACTCTAAATCCAACATGATTTGTAGTAGCTCTTTGAAACTTGACAAAAGAAAGGAGTTCTCAGTTTTGTGTCTATGGTTTGTTTCCTCTTCAATTTGCCCTAGGCACCGACGGTGGAAAAGCACTTTCATTTAGAAGGGTTGCCAAGCTTCCAAGAAATTACCTGTTTCCGAAATACCAGCAAATATTTTTTCAACCAATGTTGATGATACTTGGTGGTAATGATCAGTACACAAAACCCACTTGGTTCACCAAATTTTGTTCTTCTAGTTTGAAGCATTCGTTTACAGTAGCAGGTTTTATTTTAGGTTTCACCGTGTTCTCTCCTATACAGATAGATGAATGTGGAACACTAAATCCTACATGGTTTGTAGTAGCTCTTTGAAACTTGACAAAATAAAGGAGGTCTCAGTTTTGTCTCTATGGATTGTTTCCTCTATAAGTAGCCCTAGGCACTGACTGTGGAAAAGCACTTTCATTGAGAGGGGTTGCCAAGCTTCCAAGAAATTACGAGTTTCCGAAATACCAGCAAATATTTTTTTCAACAAATGTTGATGATACTTGGGGGTAATGATCAGTACACAAATCCCACTTGGCTCACCAAATTTTGTTCTTCCAGGTTGAAGCGTTCGTCTACAGTAGCAGTTTTTATGTTTAGGTTTCACTCTGTTCTCTGCTATATAGATAGATGATTTTGGAACTCTAAATCCAACATGGTTTGTAGTGGCTCTTTGAAACTTGACAAAATAAAGGAGTTCTCAGTTTTGTCTCTATGGTTTGTTTCCTCCTCAATTAGCCCTAGGCACAGGCGGTGCAAAAGAACTCCATTGAGAGTGGTTGCCAAACTTCCAAGAAATTACGAGTTTCCGAATACCAGCAAATATTTTTTCAAACAATGTTGATCATACTTGGTGGTAATGATCAGAACACAAATCCCACTTGGCTCTCCAAATTTTTTTCTTCTAGGTTGAAGCGTTCTTCTACAGTAGCAGTTTATAAGTTTACGTTTCACTCTGTTCTCTCCCATATAGATAGATGAATTTGGAACTCTGAATCCAACATCGTTTGTAGTAGCTCTTTGAAACTTGAGAAAATAAAGGAGTTCTCAGTTTTGTCTCTATGATTTGTTTCCGCTTCAAGTAGCCCAAAGCAGAGACTGTGGAAAAGCACTTTCATTGAGAGGGGTTGCCAAGCTTCCAAGAAATTACGATGTTTCCGAAATAGCAGCAAATATTTTTTCACCCAATCTTGATGATACTTGGTGGTAATGATCAGTACACAAATCCCACTTGGATCACCAAATTTTGTTCTTCTAGGTTGAAGCGTTCATCTACAGTAGCAGTTTTTATATTTAGGTTTCAATCTCTTCTCTGCTATATAGATAGATGAATTTGGAACTCTAAATCCAACATGATTTGTAGTAGCTCTTTGAAACTTGACAAAAGAAAGGAGTTCTCAGTTTTCTCTCTATGGTTCGTTTCCTCTTCAAGTAGCCCTGGCACGCACTGTGGAAGAGGACTTTCATTGAGAGGGGTTGCCAAGCTTCCAAGAAATTTCCAGTTTCCGAAATACCAGCAATTATTTTTTCACCCAATCTTGATGATACTTGGTGGTAATGATCAGTACACAAATCCCAGTTGGCTCACCAAATATTGTTCTTCTAGGTTGAAGAGTTCCTCTACAGTAGCAGTTTTTATGTTTAGGATTCACTCTGTTCTCTTGTATATAGATAGATGAATTTGGAACTCTAAGTCCAACATCGTTTATAGTGGCTCTTTGAAACATGACAAAATAAAGGAGTTCTCAGTTTTGTCTCTATGGTTTGTTTCCTCTTCAAGTAGTCCTAGGCACAGACGGTGGAAAAGCACTTTCATTGAGAGGGGTTGCCAAGCTTCCAAGAAATTACCAGTTTCCGAAATACCAGCAAATATTTTTTCACCCAATCTTGATGATACTTGGTGGTGAAGATCGGAACACAAATCCCACTTGGCTCCCCAAATTTTGTTCTTCTAGGGTGAAGCGTTCGTTTACAGTAGCAGTTTTAATTTTTAGGTTTCATTCTGTTCTCTCCTATATAGATAGATGAATTTGGAACTCTAAATCCAACATGGTTTGTAGTAGCTCTTTGAAACTTGACAAAATCAAGGAGTTCTCAGTTTTCTCTCTGTGGTTTGTTTCCTCTTCAAGTAGCCCTGGCACAGACTGTGGAATAGGACTTTCATTGAGAGGGGTTGCCAAGCTTCTACGAAATAACGAGTTTCCGAAATACCAGCAAATATTTTTTCACCCAATCTTGATGATACTTGGTGGGAAGGACAAGAACACAAATCCCACTTGGCTCACCAAATTCTGTTCCTCTAGGTTGAAGCATTCGTCTACAGTAGCAGTATTTATTTTTAGGTTTTACTCTGTTCTCTGCTATATAGATAGATGAATTTGGAAATCTAAATCCAACATGATTTGTAGTAGCTCTTTGAAACTTGACAAAAGAAAGGAGTTCTCAGTTTTGTCTCTATGGTTTGTTTCCTCTTCAATTAGCCCTAGGCACCGACGGTGGAAAGGCACTTTCATTGAGAGGGGTTGCCAAGCTTCTAAGAAATAACGAATTTCCGAAATACCAGCAAATGTTTTTTCACCCAATGTTGATGATCCTTGGTGGTAATGATCAGTACAAAAAACCCACTTGGCTCACAAAATTTTGTTCTTCTAGATTGAAGCGTTCGTCTACAGTACAAGTTTATATATTTAGGTTTCACTCTGTTCTCTCCTATATAGATAGATGAATTTGGATCTCTAAATCCAACATGGTTTGTAGTAGCTCTTTGAAACTTGACAAAATAAAGGAGTTCTCAGTTTTGTCTCTATGATTTGTTTCTGCTTCAATTAGCCTTAAGCAGAGACTGTGGAAAAGCACTTTCATTGAGAGGGGTTGCCAAGCTTCCAAGAAATTACGAAGTTTCCGAAATAGCAGCAAATATTTTTTCACCCAATCTTGATGATACTTGGTGGTGATGATCAGTACACAAATCCCACTTGGCTCAGCAAATTTTGTTATTCTAGGTTGAAGCGTTCGTGTACAGTAGCAATTTTTATATTTAGGTTTCAATCTGTTCTCTCCTATATAGATAGATGAATTTGGAACTCTAAATCCAACATGGTTTGTAGTGGATCTTTGAAACTTGACAAAATAAAGGAGTTCTCAGTTTTGTCTCTATGGTTTGTTTTCTCTTCAAGTAGCCCTAGGCACAGACTGTTTAAAAGCACTTTCATTGAGAAGGGTTGCCAAGCTTCTAAGAATTAACGAGTTTCTGAAATACCAGCAAATATTTTTTCACCCAATCTTGATCATACTTGGTGGTAATGACAAGTACACAAATCCCACTTGGCTCACCAAATTTGGTTCTTCTAGTTTGAAGCATTCGTCTACAGTAGCAGATTTTATGTTTTGATTTCACTCTGTTCTCTGCTATATAGATAGGTGAATTTGGAACTCTAAATCCAACATGGTTTGTAGTAGCTCTTTGAAACTTGACAAAATAAAGGAGTTCTCAGTTTTGTCTCTATGGTTTGTTTCCTCTTCAATTAGCCCTAGGCACAATCGGTGGAAAAGAACTCCATTGAGAGTGGTTGCCAAGCTTCCAAGAAATTACGAGTTTCCGAATACCAGCAAATATTTTTTCACCCAATGTTGATGATACTTGGTGGTAATGATCAGAACACAAATCACACTTGGCTCTCCAAATTTTTTTCTTCTAGGTTGAAGCGTTCTTCTACAGTAGCAGTTTATAAGTTTACGTTTCACTCTGTTCTCTCGTATATAGATAGATGAATTTGAACTCTAAATCCTACATGGTGTGTAGTGGCTCTTTGAAACTTGACAAAATAAAGGAGTTCTCTGTTTTGTCTCTATGGTTTGTTTCTCTTTCAAGTAGCCCTAGGCCAGACGGTGGAAAAGCACTTCCATTGAGAGGGGTTGCCAAGCTTCCAAGAAATTACCAGTTTCCGAAATACCAGCATATTTTTTCACCCAATCTTGATGATACGTGGTGGTAAGGACAAGTCCACAAATCCCTCTTGGGTCACCAAATTTTGTTCTTCTAGGTTGAATCGTTCGTTTACAGTAGCAGTTTTTATGTTTAGGTTTCACTCTGTTCTCTCCTATATAGATACATGAGTTTGGAACTCTAAATCCAACAGGGTTTGTAGTAGCTCTTTGAAATTTGACAAAATAAAGGAGTTCTCAGTTTTGTCTCTATGATTTGTTTCCTCTTCAAGTAGCCTTAAGCAGAGACTGTGGAAAAGCACTTTCATTGAGTGGGGTTGCCAAGCTTCCAAGAAATTACGATGTTTCCAAAATAGCAGCAAATATTTTCTTAACCAATCGTGATGATACTTGGTGGTAATGATCGGTACACAAATCCAACTTGGCTCACCAAATTTTGTTCTTCCAGGTTGAAGCGTTCATCTACAGTAGCAGTTTTTATATTTAGGTTTCACTCTGTTCTCTGCTATATAGGTAGATGAATTTGGGACTCTAAATCCAACATGATTTGTAGTAGCTCTTTGAAACTTGACAAAAGAAAGGAGTTCTCAGTTTTGTGTCTATGGTTTGTTTCCTCTTCAATTTGCCCTAGGCACCGACGGTGGAAAAGCACTTTCATTTAGAAGGGTTGCCAAGCTTCCAAGAAATTACCTGTTTCCGAAATACCAGCAAATATTTTTTCAACCAATGTTGATGATACTTGGTGGTAATGATCAGTACACAAAACCCACTTGGTTCACCAAATTTTGTTCTTCTAGTTTGAAGCATTCGTTTACAGTAGCAGGTTTTATTTTAGGTTTCACCGTGTTCTCTCCTATACAGATAGATGAATGTGGAACACTAAATCCTACATGGTTTGTAGTAGCTCTTTGAAACTTGACAAAATAAAGGAGGTCTCAGTTTTGTCTCTATGGATTGTTTCCTCTATAAGTAGCCCTAGGCACTGACTGTGGAAAAGCACTTTCATTGAGAGGGGTTGCCAAGCTTCCAAGAAATTACGAGTTTCCGAAATACCAGCAAATATTTTTTTCAACAAATGTTGATGATACTTGGGGGTAATGATCAGTACACAAATCCCACTTGGCTCACCAAATTTTGTTCTTCCAGGTTGAAGCGTTCGTCTACAGTAGCAGTTTTTATGTTTAGGTTTCACTCTGTTCTCTGCTATATAGATAGATGATTTTGGAACTCTAAATCCAACATGGTTTGTAGTGGCTCTTTGAAACTTGACAAAATAAAGGAGTTCTCAGTTTTGTCTCTATGGTTTGTTTCCTCCTCAATTAGCCCTAGGCACAGGCGGTGCAAAAGAACTCCATTGAGAGTGGTTGCCAAACTTCCAAGAAATTACGAGTTTCCGAATACCAGCAAATATTTTTTCAAACAATGTTGATCATACTTGGTGGTAATGATCAGAACACAAATCCCACTTGGCTCTCCAAATTTTTTTCTTCTAGGTTGAAGCGTTCTTCTACAGTAGCAGTTTATAAGTTTACGTTTCACTCTGTTCTCTCGTATATAGATAGATGAATTTGAACTCTAAATCCAACATGGTTTGTAGTGGCTCTTTGAAACCTGACAAAATAAAGGAGTTCTCAGTTTTGTCTCTATGATTTGTTTCCGCTTCAAGTAGCCCTAAGCAGAGACTGTGGAAAAGCACTTTCATTGAGAGGGGTTGCCAAGCTTCCAAGAAATTACGATGTTTCCGAAATAGCAGCAAATATTTTCTCACCCAATCTTCATGATACTTGGTGGTAATGATCAGTACACAAATCCCACTTGGATCACCAAATTTTGTTCTTCTAGGTTGAAGCGTTCATCTACAGTAGCAGTTTTTATATTTAGGTTTCAATCTTTCCTCTGCTATATAGATAGATGAATTTGGAACTCTAAATCCAACATGATTTGTAGTAGCTCTTTGAAACTTGACAAAAGAAAGGAGTTCTCAGTTTTCTCTCTATGGTTTGTTTCCTCTTCAAGTAGCCCTGGCACACACTGTGGAAGAGGACTTTCATTGAGAGGGTTTGCCAAGCTTCCAAGAAATTAGGAGTTTCCTAAATACCAGCAAATATTTTTTCACCCAATGTTGATGATACTTGGTGGTAATGATCAGTACACAAATCCCACTTGGCTCACCAAATTCTGGTCTTCTAGGTTGAAGCGTTCCTCTACAGTAGCAGTTTTTATGTTTTGGTTTCACTCTGTTCTCTCGTATATAGATAGAAGAATTTGGAACTCTAAGTCGAACATCGTTTATAGTGGCTCTTTGAAACTTGACAAAATAAAGGAGTTCTCAGTTTTGTCTCTATGGTTTGTTTCCTCTTCAAGCAGTCCTAGGCACAGACGGTGGAAAAGCACTTTCATTGAGAGGGGTTGCCAAGCTTCCAAAAAATTACCAGTTTCCGAAATACCAGCAAATATTTTTTCACCCAATCTTGATGATACTTGGTGGTAATGATCGGTACACAAATCCCACTTGACTCACCAAATTTTGTTCTTCTAGGTTGATGCGTTCGTTTTCAGTAGCAGTTTTAATTTTTAGGTTTCACTCTGTTCTCTCCTATATGGATAGATGAATTTGGAACTCTAAATCCAACATGGTTTGTAGTAGCTCTTTGAAACTTGACAAAATAAAGGAGGTCTCAGTTTTGTCTCTATGGATTGTTTCCTCTTTAAGTAGCCCTAGGCACTGACTGTGGAAAAGCACTTTCATTGAGAGGGTTTGCCAAGCTTCCAAGAAATTACGAGTTTCCGAAATACCAGCAAATATTTTTTTCAACAAATGTTGATGATACTTGGGGGTAATGATCAGTACACAAATCCCACTTGGCTCAGCAAATTTTGTTATTCTAGGTTGAAGCGTTCGTATACAGTAGCAATTTTTATATTTAGGTTTCAATCTGTTCTCTCCTATATAGATAGATGAATTTGGAACTCTAAATCCAACATGGTTTGTAGTGGCTCTTTGAAACTTGACAAAATAAAGGAGTTCTCAGTTTTGTCTCTATGGTTGGTTTCCTCCTCAATTAGCCCTAGGCAACGGCGGTGCAAAAGAACTCCATTGAGAGTGGTTGCCAAGCTTCCAAGAAATTACGAGTTTCCGAATACCAGCAAATATTTTTTCACCCAATGTTGATGATACTTGGTGGTAATGATCAGAACACAAATCCCACATGGCTCTCCAAATTTTTTTCTTCTAGGTTGAAGCGTTCTTCTATAGTAGCAGTTTATAAGTTTACGTTTCACTCTGTTCTCTCGTATATAGATAGATGAATTTGAACTCTAAATCCTACATGGTTTGTAGTGGCTCTTTGAAACTTGACAAAATAAAGGAGTTCTCTGTTTTGTCTCTATGGTTTGTTTCTCTTTCAAGTAGCCCTAGGGCAGACGGTGGAAAAGCACTTCCATTGAGAGGGGTTGCCAAGCTTCCAAGAAATTACCAGTTTCCGAAATACCAGCATATTTTTTCACCCAATCTTGATGACACTTGGTGGTAGGGACAAGTACACAAATCCCACTGAGCTCACAAAATTCTGTTCTTCTAGGTTGAAGCATTCGTCTACAGTAGCAGTTTTTATTTTTAGGTTTTACTCTGTTCTCTCCTATATAGATAGATGAATTTGGAAATCTATATCCAACATGGTTGGTAGTAGCTCTTTGAAACTTCACAAAATAAAGGAGTTCTCAGTTTTGTCTCAATGATTTGTTTCCGCTTCAAGTAGCCCTGGCACAGACTGTGGAAAAGCACTTTCATTGAGAGGGGTTGCCAAGCTCTAAGAAATAACGATTTTCCGAATTACCAAGAAATATTTTTTCACCCAATCGTGATGATACTTGGTGGTGAAGATCAGTACACAAATCCCACTTTGCTCACCAAATTTTGTTCTTCTAGGTTGAAGCGTTCATCTACAGTAGCAGTTTTTATATTTAGGTTTCACTCTGTTCTCTCCTATATAGATAGATGAATTTGGAACTCTGAATCCAATATGGTTTGTAGTAGCTCTTTGAAACTTCACAAAATAAAGGAGTTCTCAGTTTTGTCTCAATGATTTGTTTCCGCTTCAAGTAGCCCTGGCACAGACTGTGGAAAAGCACTTTCATTGAGAGGGGTTGCCAAGCTCTAAGAAATAACGATTTTCCGAATTACCAAGAAATATTTTTTCACCCAATCGTGATGATACTTGGTGGTGAAGATCAGTACACAAATCCCACTTGGCTCACCAAATTTTGTTCTTCTAGGTTGAAGCGTTCATCTACAGTAGCAGTTTTTATATTTAGGTTTCACTCTGTTCTCTCCTATATAGATAGATGAATTTGGAACTCTGAATCCAATATGGTTTGTAGTAGCTCTTTGAAACTTCACAAAATAAAGGAGTTCTCAGTTTTGTCTCTATGATTTGTTTCCGCTTCAAGTATCCTTAAGCAGAGACTGTGGAAAAGCACTTTCATTGAGATTGGTTGCCAAGCTTCCAAGAAATTACGAGTTTCTGAAATACCAGCAAATATTTTTTCACCCAATCTTGATGATACGTGGTGGTAATGACAAGTCCACAAATCCCTCTTGGCTCACCAAATTTTGTTCTTCTAGGTTGAATCGTTCGTTTACAGTAGCAGTTTTTATTTTTAGGTTTCACTCTGTTCTCTCCTATATAGATACATGAGTTTGGAACTCTAAATCCAACAGGGTTTGTAGTAGCTCTTTGAAATTTGACAAAATAAAGGAGTTCTCAGTTTTGTCTCTATGATTTGTTTCCTCTTCAAGTAGCCTTAAGCAGACACTGTGGAAATGCACTTTCATTGAGTGGGGTTGCCAAGCTTCCAAGAAATTACGATGTTTCCAAAATAGCAGCAAATATTTTTTCACCCAAACTTGATGATACTTGGTGGTAATGATCAGTACACAAATCCAACTTGGCTCACCAAATTTTGTTCTTCCAGGTTGAAGCGTTCATCTACAGTAGCAGTTTTTATATTTAGGTTTCACTCTGTTCTCTGCTATATAGGTAGATGAATTTGGGACTCTAAATCCAACATGATTTGTAGTAGCTCTTTGAAACTTGACAAAAGAAAGGAGTTCTCAGTTTTGTGTCTATGGTTTGTTTCTTCTTCAATTTACCCTATTCACCGACGGTGGAAAAGCACTTTCATTTAGAAGGGTTGCCAAGCTTCCAAGAAATTACCTGTTTCCAAATACCAGCAAATATTTTTTCACCCAATGTTGATGATACTTGGTGGTAATGATCAGTACACAAAACCCACTTGGCTCACCAAATTTTGTTCTTCTAGTTTGAAGCATTCATTTACAGTAGCAGGTTTTATTTTAGGTTTCACTGTGTTCTCTCCTATACAGATAGATTAATGTGGAACACTAAATCCTACATGGTTTTTAGTAGCTCTTTGAAACTTGACAAAATAAAGGAGGTCTCAGTTTTGTCTCTATGGATTGTTTCCTCTTTAAGTAGCCCTAGGCACTGACTTTGGAAAAGCACTTTCATTGAGAGGGGTTGCCAAGCTTCCAAGAAATTACGAGTTTCCGAAATACCAGCAAATATTTTTTTCAACAAATGTTGATGATACTTGGGGGTAATGATCAGTACACAAATCCCACTTGGCTCACCAAATTTTGTTCTTCCAGGTTGAAGCGTTCGTCTACAGTAGCAGTTTTTATATTTAGGTTTCACTCTGTTCTCTGCTATATAGATAGATGATTTTGGAACTCTAAATCCAACATGGTTTGTAGTGGCTCTTTGAAACCTGACAAAAAAAAGGAGTTCTCAGTTTTGTCTCTATGGTTTGTTTCCTCTTCAAGTAGCCCTAGGAACAGAATGTGGAAAAGCACTTTCATTGTGAGGGGTTGCCAAGCTTCTAAGAAATAACGAGTTTCCGAAATACAAGCAAATATTTTTTCAACCAATCTTGATGATACTTGGTGGTAAGGACAAGTACACAAATCCCACTTGGCTCACCAAATTTTGTTCTTCTAGGTTGAAGCATTCGTCTACAGTAGCAGTTTTTATTTTTAGGTTTTACTCTGTTCTCTCCCATATAGATAGATGAATTTGGAACTCTGAATCCAACATGGTTTGTAGTATCTCTTATAAAACTTGATAAAATAAAGGAGGTCTCAGTTTTGTCTCTATGATTTGTTTCCGCTTCAAGTAGCCCTAAGCAGAGACTGTGGAAAAGCACTTTCATTGAGAGGGGTTGCCAAGCTTCCAAGAAATTACGATGTTTCCGAAATAGCAGCAAATATTTTTTCACCCAATCTTCATGATACTTGGTGGTAATGATAAGTACACAAATCCCACTTGGCTCACCAAATTTTGTTCTTCTAGGTTGAAGCGTTCATCTACAGTAGCAGTTTTTATATTTAGGTTTCAATCTGTTCTCTGCTATATAGATAGATGAATTTGGAACTCTAAATCCAACATGATTTGTAGTAGATCTTTGAAACTTGACAAAAGAAAGGAGTTCTCAGTTTTCTCTCTATGGTTTGTTTCCTCTTCAAGTAGCCCTGGCACAGACTGTGGAAGAGGACTTTCATTGAGAGGGGTTGCCAAGCTTCCAAGAAATTACCAGTTTCCGAAATACCAGCAAATATTTTTTCACCCAATCTTGATGATACTTGGTGGTAATGATCAGTACACAAATCCCAGTTGGCTCACCAAATTTTGTCTTCTAGGTTGAAGCGTTCCTCTACAGTAGCAGTTTTTATGTTTAGGTTTCACTCTGTTCTCTCGTATATAGATAGATGAATTTGGAACACTAAGTGCAACATCGTTTATAGTGGCTCTTTGAAACTTGACAAAATAAAGGAGTTCTCAGTTTTGTCTCTATGGTTTGTTTCCTCTTCATGTAGTCCTAGGCACAGACGGTGGAAAAGCACTTTCATTGAGAGGGGTTGCCAAGCTTCCAAGAAATTACCAGTTTCCGAAATACCAGCAAATATTTTATCACCCAATCTTGATGATACTTGGTGGTAATGATCGGTACACAAATCCCACTTGACTCACCAAATTTGGTTCTTCTAGGTTGATGCGTTCGTTTTCAGTAGCAGTTTTAATTTTTAGGTTTCACTCTGTTCTCTCCTATATAGATAGATTAATATGGAACTCTAAATCCAACATGGTTTGTAGTAGCTCTTTGAAACTTGACAAAATCAAGGAGTTCTCAGTTTTCTCTCTATGGTTTGTTTCCTCTTCAAGTAACCCTGGCACAGACTGTGGAAGAGGACTTTCATTGAGAGGGGTTGCCAAACTTCTAAGAAATAACGAGTTTCCGAAATACCAGCAAATATTTTTTCACCCAATCTTGATGATACTTGGTGGTAAGGACAAGAACACAAATCCCACTTGCCTCACCAAATTCTGTTCCTCTAGGTTGAAGCATTCGTCTACAGTAGCAGTTTTTATTTTTAGGTTTTACTCTGTTCTCTCCTATATAGATAGATGAATTTGGAAATCTAAATCCAACATGATTTGTAGTAGCTCTTTGAAACTTGACAAAAGAAAGGAGTTCTCAGTTTTGTCTCTATGGTTTGTTTCCTCTTCAATTAGCCCTAGGCACCGACGGTGGAAAGGCACTTTCATTGAGAGGGGTTGCCAAGCTTCTAAGAAATAACGAATTTCCGAAATACCAGCAAATGTTTTTTCACCCAATGTTGATGATCCTTGGTGGTAATGATCAGTACAAAAAACCCACTTGGCTCACCAAATTTTGTTCTTCTAGATTGAAGCGTTCGTCTACAGTACCAGTTTATATATTTAGGTTTCACTCTGTTCTCTCCTATATAGATAGATGAATTTGGATCTCTAAATCCAACATGGTTTGTAGTAGCTCTTTGAAACTTGACAAAATAAAGGAGTTCTCAGTTTTGTCTCTATGATTTGTTTCTGCTTCAATTAGCCTTAAGCAGAGACTGTGGAAAAGCACTTTCATTGAGAGGGGTTGCCAAGCTTCCAAGAAATTACGAAGTTTCCGAAATAGCAGCAAATATTTTTTCACCCAATCTTGATGATACTTGGTGGTGATGATCAGTACACAAATCCCACTTGGCTCAGCAAATTTTGTTATTCTAGGTTGAAGCGTTCGTGTACAGTAGCAATTTTTATATTTAGGTTTCAATCTGTTCTCTCCTATATAGATAGATGAATTTGGAACTCTAAATCCAACATGGTTTGTAGTGGCTCATTGAAACTTGACAAAATAAAGGAGTTCTCAGTTTTGTCTCTATGGCTTGTTTTCTCTTCAAGTAGCCCTAGGCACAGACTGTTTAAAAGCACTTTCATTGAGAAGGGTTGCCAAGCTTCTAAGAAATAACGAGTTTCTGAAATACCAGCAAATATTTTTTCACCCAATCTTGATCATTCTTGGTGGTAATGACAAGTACACAAATCCCACTTGGCTCACCAAATTTGGTTCTTCTAGGTTGAAGCATTCGTCTACAGTAGCAGATTTTATGTTTTGATTTCACTCTGTTCTCTGCTATATAGATAGGTGAATTTGGAACTCTAAATCCAACATGGTTTGTAGTAGCTCTTTGAAACTTGACAAAATAAAGGAGTTCTCAGTTTTGTCTCTATGGTTTGTTTCCTCTTCAATTAGCCCTAGGCACAGGCGGTGGAAAAGAACTCCATTGAGAGTGGTTGCCAAGCTTCCAAGAAATTACGAGTTTCCGAATACCAGCAAATATTTTTTCACCCAATGTTGATGATACTTGGTGGTAATGATCAGAACACAAATCCCACTTGGCTCTCCAAATTTTTTTCTTCTAGGTTGAAGCGTTCTTCTACAGTAGCAGTTTATAAGTTTATGTTTCACTCTGTTCTCTCGTATATAGATAGATGAATATGAACTCTAAATCCTACATGGTTTGTAGTGGCTCTTTGAAACTTGACAAAATAAAGGAGTTCTCTGTTTTGTCTCTATGGTTTGTTTCTCTCTCAAGTAGCCCTAGGCCAGACGGTGGAAAAGCACTTCCATTGAGAGGTGTTGCCAAGCTTCCAAGAAATTACCAGTTTCCGAAATACCAGCATATTTTTTCACCCAATCTTGATGATACTTGGTGGTAGGGACAAGTACACAAATCCCACTGAGCTCACAAAATTCTTTTCTTCTAGGTTGAAGCATTCATCTACAGTAGCAGTTTTTATTTTTATGTTTTGCTCTGTTCTCTCCTATATAGATAGATGAATTTGGAAATCTAAATCCAACATGGTTTTTAGTAGCTCTTTGAAACTTCACAAAATAAAGGAGTTCTCAGTTTTGTCTCAATGATTTGTTTCCGCTTCAAGTAGCCCTGGCACAGACTGTGGAAAAGCACTTTCTTTGAGAGGGGTTGCCAAGCTTCTAAGAAATAACGAGTTTCTGAAATACCAGCAAATATTTTTTCACCCAATCTTGATCATACTTGGTGGTAATGACAAGTACACAAATCCCACTTGGCTCACCAAATTTGGTTCTTCTAGGTTGAAGCATTCGTCTACAGTAGCAGATTTTATGTTTTGATTTCACTCTGTTCTCTGCTATATAGATAGGTGAATTTGGAACTCTAAATCCAACATGGTTTGTAGTAGCTCTTTGAAACTTGACAAAATAAAGGAGTTCTCAGTTTTGTCTCTATGGTTTGTTTCCTCTTCAATTAGCCCTAGGCACAGGCGGTGGAAAAGAACTCCATTGAGAGTGGTTGCCAAGCTTCCAAAAAATTACGAGTTTCCGAATACCAGCAAATATTTTTTCACCCAATGTTGATGATACTTGGTGGTAATGATCAGAACACAAATCCCACTTGGCTCTCCAAATTTTTTTCTTCTAGGTTGAAGCGTTCTTCTACAGTAGCAGTTTATAAGTTTATGTTTCACTCTGTTCTCTCGTATATAGATAGATGAATTTGAACTCTAAATCCTACATGGTTTGTAGTGGCTCTTTGAAACTTGACAAAATAAAGGAGTTCTCTCTTTTGTCTCTATGGTTTGTTTCTCTCTCAAGTAGCCCTAGGCCAGACGGTGGAAAAGCACTTCCATTGAGAGGTGTTGCCAAGCTTCCAAGAAATTACCAGTTTCCAAAATACCAGCATATTTTTTCACCCAATCTTGATGATACTTGGTGGTAGGGACAAGTACACAAATCCCACTGAGCTCACAAAATTCTTTTCTTCTAGGTTGAAGCATTCGTCTACAGTAGCAGTTTTTATTTTTATGTTTTACTCTGTTCTCTCCTATATAGATAGATGAATTTGGAAATCTAAATCCAACATGGTTTTTAGTAGCTCTTTGAAACTTCACAAAATAAAGGAGTTCTCAGTTTTGTCTCAATGATTTGTTTCCGCTTCAAGTAGCCCTGGCACAGACTGTGGAAAAGCACTTTCATTGAGAGGGGTTGCCAAGCTTCTAAGAAATAACGAGTTTCTGAAATACCAGCAAATATTTTTTCACCCAATCTTGATCATACTTGGTGGTAATGACAAGTACACAAATCCCACTTGGCTCACCAAATTTGGTTCTTCTAGGTTGAAGCATTCGTCTACAGTAGCAGATTTTATGTTTTGATTTCACTCTGTTCTCTGCTATATAGATAGGTGAATTTGGTACTCTAAATCCAACATGGTTTGTAGTAGCTCTTTGAAACTTGACAAAATAAAGGAGTTCTCAGTTTTGTCTCTATGGTTTGTTTCCTCTTCAATTAGCCCTAGGCACAGGCGGTGGAAAAGAACTCCATTGAGAGTGGTTGCCAAGCTTCCAAGAAATTACGAGTTTCCGAATACCAGCAAATATTTTTTCACCCAATGTTGATGATACTTGGTGGTAATGATCAGAACACAAATCCCACTTGGCTCTCCAAATTTTTTTCTTCTAGGTTGAAGCGTTCTTCTACAGTAGCAGTTTATAAGTTTATGTTTCACTCTGTTCTCTCGTATATAGATAGATGAATTTGAACTCTAAATCCTACATGGTTTGTAGTGGCTCTTTGAAACTTGACAAAATAAAGGAGTTCTCTGTTTTGTCTCTATGGTTTGTTTCTCTCTCAAGTAGCCCTAGGCCAGACGGTGGAAAAGCACTTCCATTGAGAGGTGTTGCCAAGCTTCCAAGAAATTACCAGTTTCCGAAATACCAGCATATTTTTTCACCCAATCTTGATGATACTTGGTGGTAGGGACAAGTACACAAATCCCACTGAGCTCACAAAATTCTTTTCTTCTAGGTTGAAGCATTCGTCTACAGTAGCAGTTTTTATTTTTATGTTTTACTCTGTTCTCTCCTATATAGATAGATGAATTTGGAAATCTAAATCCAACATGGTTTTTAGTAGCTCTTTGAAACTTCACAAAATAAAGGAGTTCTCAGTTTTGTCTCAATGATTTGTTTCCGCTTCAAGTAGCCCTGGCACAGACTGTGGAAAAGCACTTTCATTGAGAGGGGTTGCCAAGCTTCTAAGAAATAACGATTTTCCGAATTACCAGCAAATATTTTTTCACCCAATCGTGATGATACTTGGTGGTGAAGATCAGTACACAAATCCCACTTGGCTCACCAAATTTTTTTCTTCTAGGTTGAAGCGTTCGTCTACAGTAGCAGTTTTTATATTTAGGTTTCACTCTGTTCTCTCCTATATAGATAGATGAATTTGGAACTCTGAATCCAATATGGTTTGTAGTAGCTCTTTGAAACTTCACAAAATAAAGGAGTTCTCAGTTTTGTCTCTATGATTTGTTTCCGCTTCAAGTATCCTTAAGCAGAGACTGTGGAAAAGCACTTTCATTGAGATTGGTTGCCAAGCTTCCAAGAAATTACGAGTTTCTGAAATACCAGCAAATATTTTTTCACCCAATCTTGATGATACGTGGTGGTAATGACAAGTCCACAAATCCCTCTAGGCTCACCAAATTTTGTTCTTCTAGGTTGAATCGTTCGTTTACAGTAGCAGTTTTTATTTTTAGGTTTCACTCTGTTCTCTCCTATATAGATACATGAGTTTGGAACTCTAAATCCAACAGGGTTTGTAGTAGCTCTTTGAAATTTGACAAAATAAAGGAGTTCTCAGTTTTGTCTCTATGATTTGTTTCCTCTTCAAGTAGCCTTAAGCAGAGACTGTGGAAAAGCACTTTCATTGTGTGGGGTTGCCAAGCTTCCAAGAAATTACGATGTTTCCAAAATAGCAGCAAATATTTTTTCACCCAATCTTGATGATACTTGGTGGTAATGATCAGTACACAAATCCAACTTGGCTCACCAAATTTTGTTCTTCCAGGTTGAAGCGTTCATCTACAGTAGCAGTTTTTATATTTAGGTTTCACTCTGTTCTCTGCTATATAGGTAGATGAATTTGGGACTCTAAATCCAACATGATTTGTAGTAGCTCTTTGAAACTTGACAAAAGAAAGGAGTTCTCAGTTTTGTGTCTATGGTTTGTTTCCTCTTCAATTTACCCGATTCACCGACGGTGGAAAAGCACTTTCATTTAGAAGGGTTGCCAAGCTTCCAAGAAATTACCTGTTTCCGAAATACCAGCAAATATTTTTTCACCCAATGTTGATGATACTTGGTGGTAATGATCAGTACACAAAACCCACTTGGCTCACCAAATTTTGTTCTTCTAGTTTGAAGCATTCGTTTACAGTAGCAGGTTTTATTTTAGGTTTCACTGTGTTCTCTCCTATACAGATAGATGAATGTGGAACACTAAATCCTACATGGTTTGTAGTAGCTCTTTGAAACTTGACAAAATAAAGGAGGTCTCAGTTTTGTCTCTATGGATTGTTTCCTCTTTAAGTAGCCCTAGGCACTGACTGTGGAAAAGCACTTTCATTGAGAGGGGTTGCCAAGCTTCCAAGAAATTACGAGTTTCCGAAATACCAGCAAATATTTTTTTCAACAAATGTTGATGATACTTGGGGGTAATGATCAGTACACAAATCCCACTTGGCTCACCAAATTTTGTTCTTCCAGGTTGATGCGTTCGTCTACAGTAGCAGTTTTTATGTTTAGGTTTCACTATGTTCTCTGCTATATAGATAGATGATTTTGGAACTCTAAATCCAACATGGTTTGTAGTGGCTCTTTGAAACCTGACAAAATAAAGGAGTTCTCAGTTTTGTCTCTATGGTTTGTTTCCTCTTCAAGTAGCCCTAGGCACAGACTGTGGAAAAGCACTTTCATTGTGAGGGGTTGCCAAGCTTCTAAGAAATAACGAGTTTCCGAAATACCAGCAAATATTTTTTCAACCAATCTTGATGATACTTGGTGGTAAGGACAAGTACACAAATCCCACTTGGCTCACCGAATTTTGTTCTTCTAGGTTGAAGCATTCGTCTACAGTAGCAGTTTTTATTTTTAGGTTTTACTCTGTTCTCTCCCATATAGATAGATGAATTTGGAACTCTGAATCCAACAAGGTTTGTAGTAGCTCTTTGAAACTTGATAAAATAAAGGAGTTCTCAGTTTTGTCTCTATGATTTGTTTCCGCTTCAAGTAGCCCTAAGCAGAGACTGTGGAAAAGCACTTTCATTGAGAGGGGTTGCCAAGCTTCCAAGAAATTACGATGTTTCCGAAATAGCAGCAAATATTTTTTCACCCAAGGTTGATGATGCTTGGTGGTAATGATCAGTACACAAATCCCACTTGGCTCACCAAATTTTGTTCTTCTAGGTTGAAGCGTTCGTCTCCAGTAGCAGTTTTTAGGTTTAGGTTTCACTCTGTTCTCTGCTATATAGATAGATGAATTTATAACTCTAAATCCAACATGGTTTGCTGTGGTCTTTGAAACTTGACAAAATAAAGGAGTTGTTCAGTTTTGTTTCTATAGTTGGTTTCCTCTTCAAGTAGCCCTAGGCACTGACTGTGGAAAAGCACTTACATTGAGAGGGGTTGCCAAGCTTCTAAGAAATAACGAGTTTCCGAAATACCAGCAAATATTTTTTCACCCAATCTTGATGATACTTGGTGGTGATGATCGGTACAAAAATCCCACTTGGCTCACCAAATTTTGTTCTTCTAGTTTGAAGCGTTCGTCTACAGTAGCAGTTTTTATATTTAGGTTTCACTCTGTTCTCTGCTATATAGATAGATGAATTTGGAACACTAAATCCAACTTGGTTTGTAGTAGCTCTTTGAAACTTGACAAAATAAAGAAGTTCTCAGTTTTGTCTCTATGGTTTGTTTCCTCTTCAAGTAGCCCTAGGCACAGACGGTCTAAAAGCACTTTCAAGGAGAGGGGTTGCCAAGCTTCTAAGAAATAACGAGTTTCCGAAATACCAGCAAATATTTTTTCAACCGAGGTTGATGATACGTGGTGGTAATGATTGTTACACAAATCCCACTTGGCTCACCAAATTTTGTTCTTCTAGGTTGAAGCGTTCGTCTACAGTAGCAGTTTTTATATTTAGGTTTCACTCTGTTCTCTGCTATATAGATAGATGAATTTGGAACTCTAAATCCAACATGGTTTGTAGTAGCTTTTTGAACTTGAAAAAAGAAAGGAGTTCTCAGTTTTGTCTCTATGATTTGTTTCCTCTTCAAGTAGCCCTAAGCAGAGACTGTGGAAAAGCACTTTCATTGAGAGGGGTTGCAAAGCTTCTGAGAAAAAACGAGTTTCCGAAATACCAGCAAATATTTTTTCACGCAATCTTGATGACACTTGGTGGTAATGATCACTACACAAATCACACTTGGCTCACCAAATTTTGTTCTTCTAGGTTGAATCGTTCGTTTACAATAGCAGTTTATATTTTTAGGTTTCACTCTGTTCTCTGCTATAAAGACAGATGAATTTGGAACTCTTAATCCAACATGGTTTGTAGTAGCTCTTTGAAACTTGACAAAATAAAGGAGTTCTCAGTTTTGTCTCTATGATTTTTTTCCGCTTCAAGTAGCCCTAGGCACAGACTGTGGAAAAGCACTTTCATTGAGAGGGGTTGCCAACTTCTAAAAAATAACGAGTTTCCGAAATACGAGCAAATATTTTTTCTACCAATCTTGATGATACTTGGTGGTAAAGATCGGTACACAAATCCCACTTAGCTCACCAAATTTTGTTCTTCTAGGTTGAAGCGTTCATCTACAGTAGCAGTTTTTATATTTAGGTTTCACTCTGTTCTCTGCTATATAGATAGATGAATTTGGAACACTAAATCCAACTTGGTTTGTAGTAGCTCTTTGAAACTTGACAAAATAAAGGAGTTCTCAGTTTTGTCTCTATGGTTTGTTTCCTCTTCAAGTAGCCCTAGGCACAGACGGTCTAAAAGCACTTTCATTGAGAGGGGTTGCCAAGCTTCTAAAAAATAACGAGTTTCTGAAATACGAACAAATATTTTTTCACCCAATCTTGATGATACTTGGTGGTGAAGATCGGTACACAAATCCCAGTTGGCTCACCAAATTTTGTTCTTCTAGGTTGAAGCATTCGTCTACAGTAGCAGTTTTTATATTTAGGTTTCACTCTGTTCTCTCCTATATAGATAGATGAATTTGGAACTCTAAATCCATTATGGTTTGTAGTAGCTCTTTGAAACTTGACAAAATAAAGGAGTTCTCAGTTTTGTCTCTATGATTTGTTTCCGCTTCAAGTAGGCCCCAGCAGAGACTGTGGAAAAGCATTTTCATTGAGAGGGGTTGCCAAGCTTCCAAGAAATTACGAGTTTCCGAAATACCAGCAAATATTTTTTCACCCAAGGTTGATGATACTTGGTGGTTATGATCAGTACACAAATCCCACTTGGCTCAGCAAATTTTGTTCTTCTAGGTTGAAGCGTTCGTCTACAGTAGCAGTTTTTAGGTTTAGGTTTCACTCTGTTCTCTGCTATATAGATAGATAAATTTGGAACTCTAAATCCAATATGGTTTGTTGTGGCTCTTTGAAACTTGACAAAGTAAAGGAGTTCTCAGTTTTGTCTCTATGATTTGTTTCCGCTTCAAGTAGGCCCAAGCAGAGACTGTGGAAAAGCATTTTCATTGAAAGGGGTTGCCAAGCTTCCAAGAAATTACGAGTTTCCGAAATACCAGCAAATATTTTTTCACCCAATCTTGATGATACTTGGTGGTGATGATCGGTACAAAAATCCCACTTGGCTCACCAAATTTTGTTCTTCTAGGTTGAAGCGTTCGTCTACAGTAGCAGTTTTTATGTTTAGGTTTCACTCTGTTCTCTGCTATATAGATAGATGAATTTGGAACACTAAATCCAACTTGGTTTGTAGTAGCTCTTTGAAACTTGACAAAATAAAGGAGTTCTCAGTTTTGTCTCTATGGTTTGTTTCCTCTTCAAGTAGCCCTAGGCACAGACGGTCTAAAGGCACTTTCAAGGAGAGGGGTTGCCAAGCTTCTAAGAAATAACGAGTTTCCGAAATACTAGCAAATATTTTTTAAACCGAGGTTGATGATACGTGGTGGTAATGATTGGTACACAAATCCTACTTGGCTCACCAAATTTTGTTCTTCTAGGTTGAAGCGTTCGTCTACAGTAGCAGTTTTTATATTTAGGTTTCACTCTGTTCTCTGCTATATAGATAGATGAATTTGGAACTCTAAATCCAACATGGTTTGTAGTAGCTTTTTGAACTTGAAAAAAGAAAGGAGTTCTCAGTTTTGTCTCTATGATTTGTTTCCGCTTCAAGTAGCCCTAAGCAGAGACTGTGGAAAAGCACTTTCATTGAGAGGGGTTGCAAAGCTTCTGAGAAAAAACGAGTTTCCGAAATACCAGCAAATATTTTTTCACGCAATCTTGATGACACTTGGTGGTAATGATCACTACACAAATCACACTTGGCTCACCAAATTTTGTTCTTCTAGGTTGAATCGTTCGTTTACATTAGCAGTTTTTAATTTTAGGTTTCACTCTGTTCTCTGCTATAAACAGATGAATTTGGAGCTCTATATCCAACATGGTTTGTAGTAGCTCTTTGAAACTTGACAAAATAAAGGAGTTCTCAGTTTTGTCTCTATGATTTGTTTCCGCTTCAAGTAGCCCTAGGCACAGACTGTGGAAAAGCACTTTCATTGAGAGGGGTTGCCAAATTCTAAAAAATAACGAGTTTCCGAAATACGAGCAAATATTTTTTCTACCAATCTTGATGATACTTGGTGGTGAAGATCGGTACACAAATCCCACTTGGCTCACCAAATTTTGTTCTTCTAGGTTGAAGCGTTCGTCTACAGTAGCAGTTTTTATATTTAGGTTTCACTCTATTCTCTGCTATATAGATAGATGAATTTGGAACTCTAAATCCAAAATGGTTTGTAGTAGCTCTTTGAAACTTGACAAAATAAAGGAGTTCACAGTTTTGTCTCTATGATTTGTTTCCGCTTCAAGTAGGCCCAAGCAGAGACTGTGGAAAAGCATTTTCATTGAGAGGGGTTGCCAAGCTTCCAAGAAATTACGAGTTTCCGAAATACCAGCAAATATTTTTTCACCCAAGGTTGATGATACTTGGTGGTTATGATCAGTACACAAATCCCACTTGGCTCACCAAATTTTGTTCTTGTAGGTTGAAGCGTTCGTCTACAGTAGCAGTTTTTAGGTTTAGGTTTCACTCTGTTCTCTGCTATATAGATAGATAAATTTGGAACTCTAAATCCAATATGGTTTGTTGTGGCTCTTTGAAACTTGACAAAATAAAGGAGTTCTCAGTTTTGTTTCTATAGTTGGTTTCCTCTTCAATTAGCCCTACGCACTGACTGTGGAAAAGCACTTACATTGAGAGGGGTTGCCAAGCTTCTAAGAAATAACGAGTTTCCGAAATACCAGCAAATACTTTTTCACCCAATCTTGATGATACTTGGTGGTGATTATCGGTACAAAAATCCCACTTGGCTCACCAAATTTTGTTCTTCTAGGTTGAAGCGTTCGTCTACAGTAACAGTTTTTATATTTAGGTTTCACTCTGTTCTCTCCTATATAGACAGATGAATTTGGAACTCTAAATCCAATATGGTTTGTAGTAGCTCTTTGAAACTTGACAAAATAAAGGAGTTCTCAGTTTTGTCCCTATGATTTGTTTCCGCTTCAAGTAGTCCAAGCAGAGACTGTGGAAAAGCATTTTCATTGAGGGGGGTTGCCAAGCTTCCAAGAAATTACGAGTTGCCGAAATACCAGCAAATATTTTTTCACCCAATCTTCATGATACTTGGTGGTAATGATCGGTACACAAATCCCACTTGGCTCACCAAATTTTGTTCTTCTAGTTTGAAGCGTTCGTCTACAGTAGCAGTTTTTATATTTAGGTTTCACTCTGTTCTCTGCTATATAGATAGATAAATTTGGAACTCTAAATCCAACATAGTTTGTAGTAGCTCTTTAAAACTTGACAAAATAAAGTAGTTTTCAGTTTTGTCTCTATGGTTTGTTTTCTCTTCAAGTAGCCCTAGGCACTGACTGTGGAAAAGCACTTTTTTGAGAGTGGCTGCCAAGCTTCTAAGAAATTACGAGATTCCGAAATACCAGCAAATATTTTTTCACCCAATCTTGATGATACTTGGTGGTGATGATCAGTACACAAATCCCACTAGGCTCACCAAATTTTGTTCTTCTAGGTTGAAGCGTTCGTCTAATGTAGCAATTTTTATATTTAGTATTCACTCTGTTATCTCCTATATATAGATGCACGTGGAACTCTAAATCCAACATGGTTTGCAGAAGATCTTTAAAACTTGACAAAATAAAGGAGTTCTCAGTTTTTTCTCTATGATTTTTATCCGCTTCAAGTAGCCCTAAGCAGAGACTGTGGAAAAGCACTTTCATTGAGAGGGGTTGCCAAGCTTCCAAGAAATTACGAGTTTCCGAAATAACAGCAAATATTTTTTCATCCAATCTTGATGATACTTGGTGGTAATGACAAGTACACAAATCACACTTGGCTCAACAAATTTTGTTCTGCTAAGTTGTAGCGTTCGTTTACAGTAGCAGTTTTTATATTTAGGTTTCACTCTGTTCTCTGCTATATAGATAGATGAATTTGGAACTCTAAATCCAACATGGTTTGTAGTAGCTCTTTGAAACTTGACAAAATAAATGAGTTCTCAGTTTTGTCTCTATGGTTTGTTTCCTCTTCAAGTAGCCCTAGGCACAGACGGTGGAAAAACACTTTAATTGAGAGGGGTTGCCAAACTTCTAAGAAACAACGATTTCTGAAATACCAGCAAATATTTTTTCAACCGAGGTTGATGATACGTGGTGGTAAAGATCGGTACACAAATCGCACTTGGCTCACCAAATTTTGTTCTTCTAGGTTGAAGCGTTCATCTACAGTAGCAGTTTTTATATTTAGGTTTCACTCTGTTCTCTGCTATATAGATAGATGAATTTGGAACACTAAATCCAACTTGGTTTGTAGTAGCTCTTTGAAACTTGACAAAATAAAGGAGTTCTCAGTTTTGTCTCTATGGTTTGTTTCCTCTTCAAGTAGCCCTAGGCACAGACGGTCTAAAAGCACTTTCATTGAGAGGGGTTGCCAAGCTTCTAAAAAATAACGAGTTTCCGAAATACTAGCAAATATTTTTTCACCCAATCTTGATGATACTTGGTGGTGAAGATCGGTACACAAATCCCACTTGGCTCACCAAATTTTGTTCTTCTAGGTTGAAGCGTTCGTCTACAGTAGCAGTTTTTATATTTAGGTTTCACTCTGTTCTCTCCTATATAGATAGATGAATTTGGAACTCTAAATCCATTATGGTTTGTAGTAGCTCTTTGAAACTTGACAAAATAAAGGAGTTCTCAGTTTTGTCTCTATGATTTGTTTCCACTTCAAGTAGGCCCAAGCAGAGACTGTGGAAAAGCATTTTCATTGAAAGGGGTTGCCAAGTTTCCAAGAAATTACGAGTTTCCGAAATACCAGCAAATATTTTTTCACCCAAGGTTGATGATACTTGGTGGTAATGATCAGTACACAAATCCCACTTGGCTCACCAAATTTTGTTCTTCTAGGTTGAAGCGTTCGTCTACAGTAGCAGTTTTTAGGTTTAGGTTTCACTCTGTTCTCTGCTATATAGATAGATGAATTTATTACTCTAAATCCAACATGGTTTGTTGTGGCTCTTTGAAACTTGACAAAATAAAGGAGTTGTTCAGTTTTGTTTCTATAGTTGGTTTCCTCTTCAAGTAGCCCTAGGCACTGACTGTGGAAAAGCACTTACATTGAGAGGGGTTGCCAAGCTTCTAAGAAATAACGAGTTTCCGAAATACCAGCAAATATTTTATGACCCAATCTTGATGATACTTGGTGGTGATGATCGGTACAAAAATCCCACTTGGCTCACCAAATTTTGTTCTTCTAGGTTGAAGCGTTCGTCTACAGTAGCAGTTTTTATATTTAGGTTTCACTCTGTTCTCTGCTGTATAGATAGATGAATTTGGAACACTAAATCCAACTTGGTTTGTAGTAGCTCTTTGAAACTTGACAAAATAAAGGAGTTCTCAGTTTTGTCTCTATGGTTTGTTTCCTCCTCAAGTAGCCCTAGGTACAGATTGTCTAAAAGCACTTTCATTGAGAGGGGTTGCCAAGCTTCTAAAAAATAACGAGTTTCCGAAATACGAGCAAATATTTTTTCACCCAATCTTGATGATACTTGGTGGTGAAGGTATACACAAATCCCACTTGGCTCACCAAATTTTGTTCTTCTAGGTTGAAGCGTTCGTCTACAGTAGCAGTTTTAATATTTAGGTTTCACTCTGTTCTCTCCTATATAGATAGATGAATTTGGAACTCTAAATCCATTATGGTTTGTAGTAGCTCTTTGAAACTTGACAAAATAAAGGAGTTCTCAGTTTTGTCTCTATGATTTGTTTCCGCTTCAAGTAGGCCCAACAGAGACTGTGGAAAAGCATTTTCATTGAAAGGGGTTGCCAAGCTTCCAAGAAATTACGAGTTTCCGAGATACCAGCAAATATTTTTTCACCCAAGGTTGATGATACTTGGTGGTAATGATCAGTACACAAATCCCACTTGGCTCACCAAATTTTGTTCTTCTAGGTTGAAGCGTTCGTCTACAGTAGCAGTTTTTATATTTAGGTTTCACTCTGTTCTCTGCTATATAGATAGATGAATTTGGAACACTAAATCCAACTTGGTTTGTAGTAGCTCTTTGAAACTTGACAAAATAAAGGAGTTCTCAGTTTTGTCTCTATGGTTTGTTTCCTCTTCAAGTAGCCCTAGGCACAGACGGTCTAAAAGCACTTTCATTGAGAGGGGTTGCGAAGCTTCTAAAAAATAACGAGTTTCCGAAATACCAGCAAATATTTTTTCACGCAATCTTGATGGCACTTCTTGGTAATGATCACTACACAAATCACACTTGGCTCACCAAATTTTGTTCTTCTAGGTTGAATCGTTCGTTTACATTAGCAGTTTTTATTTTTAGGTTTCACTCTGTTCTCTGCTATAAAGACAGATGAATTTGGAACTCTAAATCCAACATGGTTTGTAGTAGCTCTTTGAAACTTGACAAAATAAAGGAGTTCTCAGTTTTGTCTCTATGATTTGTTTCCGCTTCAAGTAGCCCTAGGCACAGACTGTGGAAAAGCACTTTCATTGAGAGGGGTTGCCAACTTCTAAAAAATAACGAGTTTCCGAAATACGAGCAAATATTTTTTCTACCAGTCTTGATGATACTTGGTGGTGAAGATCGGTACACAAATCCCACTTGGCTCACCAAATTTTGTTCTTCTAGGTTGAAGCGTTCGTCTACAGTAGCAGTTTTTATATTTAGGTTTCACTCTGTTCTCTGCTATATAGATAGATGAATTTGGAACTCTAAATCCAATATGGTTTGTAGTAGCTCTTTGAAACTTGACAAAATAAAGGAGTTCCCAGTTTTGTCTCTATGATTTGTTTCCACTTCAAGTAGGCCCAAGCAGCGACTGTGGAAAAGCATTTTCATTGAGAGGGGTTGCCAAGCTTCCAAGAAATTACGAGTTTCCGAAATACCAGCAAATATTTTTTCATCCAAGGTTGATGATACTTGGTGGTTATGATCAGTACACAAATCCCACTTGGCTCACCAAATTTTGTTCTTCTAGGTTGAAGCGTTTGTCTACAGTAGCAGTTTTTATGTTTACGTTTCACTCTGTTCTCTGCTATATAGATAGATGAATTTAGAACTCTAAATCCAACATGGTTTGTTGTGGCTCTTTGAAACTTGACAAAATAAAGGAGTTGTTCAGTTTTGTTTCGATAGTTGGTTTCCTCTTCAAGTAGCCCTAGGCACTGACTGTGGAAAAGCACTTACATTGAGAGGGGTTGCCAAGCTTCTAAGAAATAACGAGTTTCCGAAATACCAGCAAATATTTTTTCACCCAATCTTGATGATACTTGGTGGTGATGATCGGTACAAAAATCCCACTTGGCTCACCAAATTTTGTTCTTCTAGGTTGAAGCGTTCGTCTACAGTAGCAGTTTTTATATTTAGGTTTCACTCTGTTCTCTCCTATATAGACAGATGAATTGGGAACTCTAAATCCAATATGGTTTGTAGTAGCTCTTTGAAACTTGACAAAATAAAGGAGTTCTCAGTTTTGTCTCTATGATTTGTTTCCACTTCAAGTAGGCCCAAGCAGCGACTGTGGAAAAGCATTTTCATTGAGAGGGGTTGCCAAGCTTCCAAGAAATTACGAGTTTCCGAAATACCAGCAAATATTTTTTCACCCAAGGTTGATGATACTTGGTGGTTATGATCAGTACACAAATCCCACTTGGCTCACCAAATTTTGTTCTTCTAGGTTGAAGTGTTCGTCTACAGTAGCAGTTTTTATATTTAGGTTTCACTGTGTTCTCTGCTATGTAGATAGATGAATTTGGAACTCTAAATCCAACATGGTTTGTAGTAGCTCTTTGAAACTTTACAAAATAAATGAGTTCTCAGTTTTTTCTCTATGGTTTGTTTCCTCTTCAAGTAGCCCTAGGCACAGACGGTGAAAAAACACTTTAATTGAGAGGGGTTGCCAAACTTCTAAGAAATAACGAGTTTCCGAAATACCAGCAAATCTTTTTTCACCCGAGTTTGATGATACGTGGTGGTAATGATCGGTACACAAATCCCACTTGGCTCACCAAATTTTGTTCTTCTAGGTTGAAGCGTTCGTCTACAGTAGCCGTTTTTATATTTAGGTTTCACTCTGTTCTCTGCTATATAGATAGATGAATTTGGAACTCTAAATCCAACATGGTTTGTAGTAGCTCTTTGAAACTTTACAAACTAAAGGAGTTCTCAGTTTTGTCTCTATGGTTTGTTTCCTCTTCAAGTAGCCCTAGGCACAGACGGTTGAAAAGCACTTTCATTGAGAGGGTTTGCCAAGCTTCTAAGAAATAATGAGTTTCCGAAATACCAGCAAATATTTTTTCACCCAATCGTGATGATACTTGGTGGTAATGATCAGTACAAAAATCCCACTTGGCTCACCAAATTTTGTTTTTACATTTTGAATTGTTCATCTACAGTAGCAGTTTTTATATTTAGGTTTAACTCTGTTCTCTGTTGTATAGATAGATGAATTTGGAACTCTAAATCCAACATGGTTTGTTGTGGCTCTTTGAAACTTGACAAAATAAATGAGTTCTCATTTTTGTTTCTATAGTTGGTTTCCTCTTCAAGTAGCCCTAGGCACTGACTGTGGAAAAGCACTTACATTGAGAGGGGTTGCCAAGCTTCTAAGAAATAACGAGTTTCCGAAATACCAGCAAATATTTTTTCACCCAATCTTCATGATACTTGGTGGTGATGATCGGTACACAAATCCCACTTGGCTCACCAAATTTTGTTCTTCTAGGTTGAAGCGTTCGTCTAATGTAACAATTTTTATATTTAGTATTCACTCTGTTATCTCCTATATAGATAGATGCATGTGGAACTCTAAATCCAACATGGTTTGTAGAAGATCTTTGAAACTTTACAAAATAAATGAGTTCTCAGTTTTGTCTCTATGGTTTGTTTCCTCTTCAAGTAGCCCTAGGCACAGATGGTGAAAAAACACTTTAATTGAGAGGGGTTGCCAAACTTCTAAGAAATAACGAGTTTCCGAAATACCAGCAAATATTTTTTCACCCGAGGTTGATGATACGTGGTGGTAATGATCAGTACAAAAATCCCACTTGGCTTACCAAATTTTGTTCTTCTAGGTTGAATTGTTCATCTACAGTAGCAGTTTTTATATTTAGGTTTCACTCTGTTCTCTGTTATATAGATAGATGAATTTGGAACTCTAAATCCAACATGGTTTGTAGTAGCTTTTTGAAACTTGAAAAAAGAAAGGAGTTCTCAGTTTTGTCTCTATGATTTGTTTCCGCTTCAAGTAGCCCTAAGCAGAGACTGTGGAAAAACACTTTCATTGAGAGGGGTTGCCAAGCTTTTAAGAAAAAACGAGTTTCCGAAATACAAGCAAATATTTTTTCACGCAATCTTGATGACACATGGTGGTAATGATCACTACACAAATCCCACTTGTGTCACCAAATTTTGTTCTTCTAGGTTGAAGCGTTCGTTTACATTAGCAGTTTTTATTTTTAGGATTCACTCTGTTCTGCTATAAAGACAGATGAATTTGGAACTCTAAATCCAACATGGTTTGTAGTAGCTCTTTGAAACTTGACAAAATAAATGAGTTCTCAGTTTTGTCTCTATTGTTTGTTTCCGCTTCAAGTAGCCCTAGGCACAGACTGTGGAAAAGCACTTTCATTGAGAGGGGTTGCCAAGCTTCTAAAAAATAACGAGTTTCCGAAATACGAGCAAATATTTTTTCACCCAATCTTGATGATACTTGGTGGTGAAGATCGGTACACAAATCCCACTTGGCTCACCAAATTTTGTTCTTCTAGGTTGAAGCGTTCGTCTACAGTAGCAGTTTTTATATTTAGGTTTCACTCTGTTCTCTCCTATATAGATAGATGAATTTGGAACTCTAAATCCATTATGGTTTGTAGTAGCTCTTTGAAACTTGACAAAATAAAGGAGTTCTCAGTTTTGTCTCTATGATTTGTTTCCGCATCAAGTAGGCCCAAGCAGAGACTGTGGAAAAGCATTTTCATTGAAAGGGGTTGCCAAGCTTCCAAGAAATTACGAGTTTCCGAGATACCAGCAAATATTTTTTCACCCAAGGTTGATGATACTTGGTGGTAATGATCAGTACACAAATCCCACTTGGCTCACCAAATTTTGTTCTTCTAGGTTGAAGCGTTCGTCTACAGTAGCAGTTTTTATATTTAGGTTTCACTCTGTTCTCTGCTATATAGATAGATGAATTTGGAACTCTAAATCCAACATGGTTTGTAGTAGCTCTTTGAAACTTTACAAAATAAATGAGTTCTCAGTTTTTTCTCTATGGTTTGTTTCCTCTTCAAGTAGCCCTAGGCACAGACGGTGAAAAAACACTTTAATTGAGAGGGGTTGCCAAACTTCTAAGAAATAACGAGTTTCCGAAATACCAGCAAATCTTTTTTCACCCGAGTTTGATGATACGTGGTGGTAATGATCGGTACACAAATCCCACTTGGCTCACCAAATTTTGTTCTTCTAGGTTGAAGCGTTCGTCTACAGTAGCCGTTTTTATATTTAGGTTTCACTCTGTTCTCTGCTATATAGATAGATGAATTTGGAACTCTAAATCCAACATGGTTTGTAGTAGCTCTTTGAAACTTTACAAACTAAAGGAGTTCTCAGTTTTGTCTCTATGGTTTGTTTCCTCTTCAAGTAGCCCTAGGCACAGACGGTTGAAAAGCACTTTCATTGAGAGGGTTTGCCAAGCTTCTAAGAAATAATGAGTTTCCGAAATACCAGCAAATATTTTTTCACCCAATCGTGATGATACTTGGTGGTAATGATCAGTACAAAAATCCCACTTGGCTCACCAAATTTTGTTTTTACATTTTGAATTGTTCATCTACAGTAGCAGTTTTTATATTTAGGTTTAACTCTGTTCTCTGTTGTATAGATAGATGAATTTGGAACTCTAAATCCAACATGGTTTGTTGTGGCTCTTTGAAACTTGACAAAATAAATGAGTTCTCATTTTTGTTTCTATAGTTGGTTTCCTCTTCAAGTAGCCCTAGGCACTGACTGTGGAAAAGCACTTACATTGAGAGGGGTTGCCAAGCTTCTAAGAAATAACGAGTTTCCGAAATACCAGCAAATATTTTTTCACCCAATCTTCATGATACTTGGTGGTGATGATCGGTACACAAATCCCACTTGGCTCACCAAATTTTGTTCTTCTAGGTTGAAGCGTTCGTCTAATGTAACAATTTTTATATTTAGTATTCACTCTGTTATCTCCTATATAGATAGATGCATGTGGAACTCTAAATCCAACATGGTTTGTAGAAGATCTTTGAAACTTTACAAAATAAATGAGTTCTCAGTTTTGTCTCTATGGTTTGTTTCCTCTTCAAGTAGCCCTAGGCACAGATGGTGAAAAAACACTTTAATTGAGAGGGGTTGCCAAACTTCTAAGAAATAACGAGTTTCCGAAATACCAGCAAATATTTTTTCACCCGAGGTTGATGATACGTGGTGGTAATGATCAGTACAAAAATCCCACTTGGCTTACCAAATTTTGTTCTTCTAGGTTGAATTGTTCATCTACAGTAGCAGTTTTTATATTTAGGTTTCACTCTGTTCTCTGTTATATAGATAGATGAATTTGGAACTCTAAATCCAACATGGTTTGTAGTAGCTTTTTGAAACTTGAAAAAAGAAAGGAGTTCTCAGTTTTGTCTCTATGATTTGTTTCCGCTTCAAGTAGCCCTAAGCAGAGACTGTGGAAAAACACTTTCATTGAGAGGGGTTGCCAAGCTTTTAAGAAAAAACGAGTTTCCGAAATACAAGCAAATATTTTTTCACGCAATCTTGATGACACATGGTGGTAATGATCACTACACAAATCCCACTTGTGTCACCAAATTTTGTTCTTCTAGGTTGAAGCGTTCGTTTACATTAGCAGTTTTTATTTTTAGGATTCACTCTGTTCTGCTATAAAGACAGATGAATTTGGAACTCTAAATCCAACATGGTTTGTAGTAGCTCTTTGAAACTTGACAAAATAAATGAGTTCTCAGTTTTGTCTCTATTGTTTGTTTCCGCTTCAAGTAGCCCTAGGCACAGACTGTGGAAAAGCACTTTCATTGAGAGGGGTTGCCAAGCTTCTAAAAAATAACGAGTTTCCGAAATACGAGCAAATATTTTTTCACCCAATCTTGATGATACTTGGTGGTGAAGATCGGTACACAAATCCCACTTGGCTCACCAAATTTTGTTCTTCTAGGTTGAAGCGTTCGTCTACAGTAGCAGTTTTTATATTTAGGTTTCACTCTGTTCTCTCCTATATAGATAGATGAATTTGGAACTCTAAATCCATTATGGTTTGTAGTAGCTCTTTGAAACTTGACAAAATAAAGGAGTTCTCAGTTTTGTCTCTATGATTTGTTTCCGCATCAAGTAGGCCCAAGCAGAGACTGTGGAAAAGCATTTTCATTGAAAGGGGTTGCCAAGCTTCCAAGAAATTACGAGTTTCCGAGATACCAGCAAATATTTTTTCACCCAAGGTTGATGATACTTGGTGGTAATGATCAGTACACAAATCCCACTTGGCTCACCAAATTTTGTTCTTCTAGGTTGAAGCGTTCGTCTACAGTAGCAGTTTTTATATTTAGGTTTCACTCTGTTCTCTGCTATATAGATAGATGAATTTGGAACACTAAATGCAACTTGGTTTGTAGTAGCTCTTTGAAACTTGACAAAATAAAGGAGTTCTCAGTTTTGTCTCTATGGTTTGTTTCCTCTTCAAGTAGCCCTAGGCACAGACGGTCTAAAAGCACTTTCATTGAGAGGGGTTGCCAAGCTTCTAAGAAATAACGAGTTTCTGAAATACCAGCAAATATTTTTTCACCCAATCTTGATGATACTTGGTGGTAATGATCAGTACAAAAATCCCACTTGGCTTACCAAATTTTGTTCTTCTAGGTTGAATTGTTCATCTACAGTAGCAGTTTTTATATTTAGGTTTCACTCTGTTCTCTGTTACATAGATAGATGAATTTGCAACTCTAAATCCAATATGGTTTGTAGTAGCTATTTGAAACTTGACAAAATAAAGGAGTTCTCAGTTTTTTCCCTATGATTTGTTTCTGCTTCAAGTAGCCCTAACCAGAGACTGTGGAAAAGCACTTTAATTTAGAGGGGTTGCCAAGCTTCCAAGAAATTACGAGTTTCCGAAATACCAGCAAATATTTTTTCACCCAATCTTCATGATACTTGGTGGTGATGATCAGTACACAAATCCCACTTGGTTCACCAAATTTTGTTCTTCTAGGTTGAAGCGTTCGTCTAATGTAACAATTTTTATATTTAGTATTCACTCTGTTATCTCCTATATAGATAGATGCATGTGGAACTCTAAATCCAACTTGGTTTGTGGAAGATATTTGAAACTTGACAAAATAAAGGAGTTCTCAGTTTTGTCTCTATGATTTTTATCCGCTTCAAGTAGCCCTAAGCAGAGACTGTGGAAAAGCATTTTCATTGAGAGGGGTTGCCAAGCTTCCAAGAAATTACGAGTTTCCGAAATACCAGCAAATATTTTTTCATCCAATCTTGATGATACTTGGTGGTAATGACAAGTACACAAATCCAACTTGGCTCACCAAATTTTCTTCTGCTAAGTTGAAGCGTTCGTTTACAGTAGCAGTTTTTATATTTAGGTTTCACTGTGTTCTCTGCTATGTAGATAGATGAATTTGGAACTCTAAATCCAACATGGTTTGTAGTAGCTCTTTGAAACTTTACAAAATAAATGAGTTCTCAGTTTTGTCTCTATGGTTTGTTTCCTCTTCAAGTAGCCCTAGGCACAGACGGTGAAAAAACACTTTAATTGAGAGGGGTTGCCAAACTTCTAAGAAATAACGAGTTTCCGAAATACCAGCAAATATTTTTTCACCCGAGGTTGATGATACGTGGTGGTAATGATCGGTACACAAATCCCACTTGGCTCACCAAATTTTGTTCTTCTAGGTTGAAGCGTTCGTCTACAGTAGCAGTTTTTATATTTAGGTTTCACTCTGTTCTCTGCTATATAGATAGATGAATTTGGAACTCTAAATCAAACATGGTTTGTAGTAGCTCTTTGAAACTTGACAAACTAAAGGAGTTCTCAGTTTTGTCTCTATGGTTTGTTTCCTCTTCAAGTAGCCCTAGGCACAGACGGTTGAAAAGCACTTTCATTGAGAGGGTTTGCCAATCTTCTAAGAAATAATGAGTTTCCGAAATACCAGCAAATATTTTTTCACCCAATCGTGATGATACTTGGTGGTAATGATCAGTACAAAAATCCCACTTGGCTCACCAAATTTTGTTCTTACAGGTTGAATTGTTCATCTACAGTAGCAGTTTTTATATTTAGGTTTAACTCTGTTCTCTGTTGTATAGATAGATGAATTTGGAACTCTAAATCCAACATGGTTTGTTGTGGCTCTTTGAAATTTGACAAAATAAAGGAGTTCTCATTTTTGTTTCTATAGTTGGTTTCCTCTTCAAGTAGCCCTAGGCACTGACTGTGGAAAAGCACTTACATTGAGAGGGGTTGCCAAGCTTCTAAGAAATAACGAGTTTCCGAAATACCAGCAAATATTTTTTCACCCAATCTTGATGATACTTGGTGGTGATGATCGGTACAAAAATCCCACTTGGCTCACCAAATTTTGTTCTTCTAGGTTGAAGCGTTCATCTACAGTAGCAGTTTTTATATTTAGGTTTCACTCTGTTCTCTCCTATATAGACAGATGAATTTGGAACTCTAAAACCAATATGGTTTGTAGTAGCTATTTGAAACTTGACAAAATAAGGAGTTCTCAGTTTTGTCCCTATGATTTGTTTCCGATTCAAGTAGCCCTAACCAGAGACTGTGGAAAAGCACTTTCATTGAGAGGGGTTGCCAAGCTTCTAAAATATAACGAGTTTCCAAAATACGAGCAAATATTTTTTCACCCAATCTTGATGATACTTCGTGGTGAAGATCGGTACACAAATCCCACTTGGCTCACCAAATTTTGTTCTTCTAGGTTGAAGCGTTCGTCTACAGTAGCAGTTTTTATATTTAGGTTTCACTCTGTTCTCTGCTATATGGATAGATGAATTTGGAACTCTAAATCCAATATGGTTTGTAGTAGCTCTTTGAAACTTGACAAAATAAAGGAGTTCCCAGTTTTGTCTCTATGATTTGTTTCCGCTTCAAGTAGGCCCAAGCAGAGACTGTGGAAAAGCATTTTAATTGAGAGGGGTTGCCAAGCTTCCAAGAAATTACGAGTTTCCGAAATACCAGCAAATATTTTTTCACCCAAGGTTGATGATACTTGGTGGTTATGATCAGTACACAAATCCCACTTGGCTCACCAAATTTTGTTCTTCTAGGTTGAAGCGTTCGTCTAGAGTAGCAGTTTTTAGATTTAGGTTTCACTCTGTTCTCTCCTATATAGACAGATGAATTTGGAACTCTAAATCCAATATGGTTTGTAGTAGCTATTTGAAACTTGACAAAATAAAGGAGTTCTCAGTTTTTTCCCTATGATTTGTTTCTGCTTCAAGTAGCCCTAACCAGAGACTGTGGAAAAGCACTTTAATTGAGAGGGGTTGCCAAGCTTCCAAGAAATTACGAGTTTCCGAAATACCAGCAAATATTTTTTCACCCAATCTTCATGATACTTGGTGGTGATGATCAGTACACAAATCCCACTTGGCTCACCAAATTTTGTTCTTCTAGGTTGAAGCGTTCGTCTAATGTAACAATTTTTATATTTAGTATTCACTCTGTTATCTCCTATATAGATAGATGCATGTGGAACTCTAAATCCAACATGGTTTGTAGAAGATCTTTGAAACTTTACAAAATAAATGAGTTCTCAGTTTTGTCTCTATGGTTTGTTTCCTCTTCAAGTAGCCCTAGGCACAGATGGTGAAAAAACACTTTAATTGAGAGGGGTTGCCAAACTTCTAAGAAATAACGAGTTTCCGAAATACCAGCAAATATTTTTTCACCCAAGGTTGATGATACTTGGTGGTTATGATCAGTACACAAATAACACTTGGCTCACCAAATTTTGTTCTTCTAGGTTGAAGCGTTCGTCTACAGTAGCAGTTTTTAGATTTAGGTTTCACTCTGTTCTCTGCTATATAGATAGATAAATTTGGAACTCTAAATACAATATGGTTTGTTGGGGCTCTTTGAAACTTGACAAAATAAAGGAGTTCTCAGTTTTGTTTCTATTATTGGTTTCCTCTTCAAGTAGCCCTACGCACTGACTGTGGAAAAGCACTTTTATTGAGAGCGGTTGCCAAGCTTCTAAGAAATAACGAGTTCCCGAAATAACAGCAAATATTTTTTACCCAATCTTGATGATACTTGGTGGTGATGATTGGTACAAAAATCCCACTTGGCTCACGAAATTTTGTTCTTCTAGGTTGAAGCGTTCGTCTACAGTAGCAGTTTTTATATTTAGGTTTCACTCTGTTCTCTCCTATATAGACAGATGACTTTGGAACTCTAAATCCAATATGGTTTGTAGTAACTATTTGAAACTTGACAAAATAAAGGAGTTCTCAGTTTTGTCCCTATGATTCGTTTCCGATTCAAGTACCCCTAACCAGAGACTGTGGAAAAGCTCTTTAATTGAGAGGGGTTGCCAAGCTTCCAAGAAATTACGAGTTGCCGAAATACCAGCAAATATTTTTTCACCCAATCTTCATGATACTTGGTGGTAATGATCGGTACACAAATCCCACTTGGCTCACCAAATTTTGTTCTTCTAGGTTGAAGCGTTCGTCTACAGTAGCAGTTTTTATATTTAGGTTTCACTCTGTTCTCTGCTATATAGATAGATGAATTTGGAACTCTAAATCCAACATAGTTTGTAGTAGCTCTTTAAAACTTGACAAAATAAAGTAGTTTTCAGTTTTGTCTCTATGGTTTGTTTTCTCATCAAGTAGCCCTAGGCACTGACTGTAGAAAAGCACTTTTTTGAGAGTGGTTGCCAAGCTTCTAAGAAATTACGAGATTCCGAAATACCAGCAAATATTTTTTCACCCAATCTTGATGATACTTGGTGGTGATGATCAGTCCACAAATCCCACTAGGCTCACCAAATTTTGTTCTTCTAGGATGAAGCGTTCATCTAATGTAGCAATTTTTATATTTAGTATTCACTCTGTTATCTCCTATATAGATAGATGCACGTGGAACTCTAACTCCAACATGGTTTGCAGAAGATCTTTAAAACTTGACAAAATAAAGGAGTTCTCAGTTTTTTCTCTATGATTTTTATCCGCTTCAAGTAGCCCTAAGCAGAGACTGTGGAAAAGCACTTTCATTGAGAGGGGTTGCCAAGCTTCCAAGAAATTACGAGTTTCCGAAATAACAGCAAATATTTTTTCATCCAATCTTGATGATACTTGGTGGTAATGACAAGTACACAAATCACACTTGGCTCACCAAATTTTGTTCTGCTAAGTTGTAGCGTTCGTTTACAGTAGCAGTTTTTATATTTAGGTTTCACTCTGTTCTCTGCTATATAGATAGATGAATTTGGAACTCTAAATCCAACATGGTTTGTAGTAGCTCTTTGAAACTTGACAAAATAAATGAGTTCTCAGTTTTGTCTCTATGGTTTGTTTCCTCTTCAAGTAGCCCTAGGCACAGACGGTGGAAAACCACTTTAATTGACAGGGGTTGCCAAACTTCTAAGAAACAACGATTTCCGAAATACCAGCAAATATTTTTTCACCCAAGGTTGATGATACTTGGTGGTAATGATCAGTACACAAATCCCACTTGGCTCACCAAATTTTGTTCTTCTAGGTTGAAGCGTTCGTCTACAGTAGCAGTTTTAAGTTTAGGTTTCACTCTGTTCTCTGCTATATAGACAGATGAATTTATAACTCTAAATACAACATGGTTTGTTGTGGCGCTTTGAAACTTCACAAAATAAAGGAGTTGTTCAGTTTTGTTTCTATAGTTGGTTTCCTCTTCAAGTAGCCCTAGGCACTGACTGTGGAAAAGCACTTACAATGAGAGGGGTTGCCAAGCTTCTAAGAAATAACGAGTTTCCGAAATACCAGCAAATATTTTTTCACCCAATCTTGATGATACTTGGTGGTGATGATCGGTACAAAAATCCCACTTGGCTCACCAAATTTTGTTCTTCTAGGTTGAAGCGTTCATCTACAGTAGCAGTTTTTATATTTAGGTTTCACTCTGTTCTCTGCTATATAGATAGATGAATTTGGAACACTAAATCCAACTTGGTTTGTAGTAGCTATTTGAAACTTGACAAAATAAAGGAGTTCTCAGTTTTGTCTCTATGGTTTGTTTCCTCTTCAAGTAGCCCTAGGCACAGACGGTGTAAAAGCACTTTCATTGAGAGGGGTTGCCAAGCTTCTAAGAAGTAACGAGTTTCCGAAATACCAGCAAATATTTTTTCACCCAATATTGATGATACTTGGTGGTAATGATCAGTACAAAAATCCCACTTGGCTTACCAAATTTTGTTCTTCTAGGTTGAATTGTTCATCTACAGTAGCAGTTTTTATATTTAGGTTTCACTCTGTTCTCTGCTATATAGATAGATGAATTTGGAACTCTAAATCCAACATGGTTTGTAGTAGCTTTTTGAAAGTTGAAAAAAGAAAGGAGTTTTCAGTTTTGTCTCTATGGTTTGTTTCCTCTTCAAGTAGCCCTAAGCAGAGACTGTGGAAAAGCACTTTCATTGAGAGGGGTTGCCAAGCTTCTAAGAAAAAACGAGTTTCCGAAATACCAGCAAATATTTTTTCACGCAATCTTGATGACACTTGGTGGTAATGATCGGTACACAAATCCCACTTGGCTCACCAAATTGTGTTCTTCTAGGTTGAAGCGTTCGTCTACAGTAGCAGTTTTTATATTTAGGTTTCAATCTGTTCTCTGCTATATAGATAGATGAATTTGGAACTCTAAATCCAACATAGTTTGTAGTAGCTCTTTAAAACTTGACAAAATAAAGTAGTTTTCAGTTTTGTCTCTATGGTTTGTTTTCTCTTCAAGTAGCCCTAGGCACTGACTGTGGAAAAGCACTTTTTTGAGAGTGGTTGCCAAGCTTCTAAGAAATTACGAGATTCCGAAATACCAGCAAATATTTTTTCACCCAATCTTGATGATACTTGGTGGTGATGATCAGTACACAAATCCCACTAGACTTACCAAATTTTGTTCTTCTAGGTTGATGCGTTCATCTAATGTAGCAATTTTTATATTTAGTATTCACTCTGTTATCTCCTATATAGATAGATGCACGAGCAACTCTAAATCCAACATGGTTTGCAGAAGATCTTGAAAACTTGACAAAATAAAGGAGTTCTCAGTTTTTTCTCTATGATTTTTATAGGCTTCAAGTAGCCCTAAGCAGAGACTGTGGAAAAGCACTTTCATTGAGAGGGGTTGCCAAGCTTCCAAGAAATTACGAGTTTCCGAAATAACAGCAAATATTTTTTCATCCAATCTTGATGATACTTGGTGGTAATGACAAGTACACAAATCACACTTGGCTCACCAAATTTTGTTCTGCTAAGTTGTAGCGTTCGTTTACAGTAGCAGTTTTTATATTTAGGTTTCACTCTGTTCTCTGCTATATAGATAGATGAATTTGGAACTCTAAATCCAACATGGTTTGTAGTAGCTCTTTGAAACTTGACAAAATAAATGAGTTCTCAGTTTTGTCTCTATTGTTTGTTTCCTCTTCAAGCAGCCCTAGGCACAGACGGTGGAAAAACACTTTAATTGAGAGGGGTTGCCAAACTTCTAAGAAACAACGATTTCCGAAATACCAGCAAATATTTTTTCAACCAAGGTTGATGATACGTGGTGGTAATGATCGGTACACAAATCCCACTTGGCTCACCAAATTTTGTTCTTCTAGGTTGAAGCGTTCGTCTACAGTAGCAGTTTTTATATTTAGGTTTCACTCTGTTCTCTGCTATATAGATAGATGAATTTGGAACACTAAATCCAACTTGGTTTGTAGTAGCTCTTTGAAACTTGACAAAATAAAGGAGTTCTCAGTTTTGTCTCTATGGTTTGTTTCCTCTTCAAGTAGCCCTAGGCACAGACGGTGTAAAAGCACTTTCATTGAGAGGGGTTGCCAAGCTTCTAAAAAATAACGAGTTTCTGAAATACGAGCAAATATTTTTTCACCCAATCTTGATGATACTTGGTGGTGAAGATCAGTACACAAATCCCACTTGGCTCACCAAATTTTGTTCTTCTAGGTTGAAGCGTTCGTCTACAGTAGCAGTTTTTATATTTAGGTTTCACTCTGTTCTCTCCTATATAGATAGATGAATTTGGAACTCTAAATCCAGCATAGTTTGTAGTAGCTCTTTAAACTTGACAAAATAAAGTAGTTTTCAGTTTTGTCTCTATGGATTGTTTTCTCTTCAAGTAGCCCTAGGCACTGACTGTGGAAAAGCACTTTTTTGAGAGTGGTTGCCAAGCTTCTAGGAAATAACGAGATTCCGAAATACCAGCAAATATTTTTTCACCCGAGGTTGATGATACGTGGTGGTAATGATCGGTACACAAATCCCACTTGGCTCACCAAATTTTGTTCTTCTAGGTTGAAGCGTTCGTCTACAGCAGCAGTTTTTATATTTAGGTTTCACTCTGTTCTCTGCTATATAGATAGATGAATTTGGAACTCTAAATCCAACATGGTTTGTAGTAGCTCTTTGAAACTTGACAAACTAAAGGAGTTCTCAGTTTTGTCTCTATGGTTTGTTTCCTCTTCAAGTAGCCCTAGGCACAGACGGTTGAAAAGCACTTTCATTGAGAGGGTTTGCCAAGCTTCTAAGAAATAATGAGTTTCCGAAATACCAGCAAATATTTTTTCACCCAATCGTGATGATACTTGGTGGTAATGATCAGTACAAAAATCCCACTTGGCTCACCAAATTTTGTTCTTACAGGTTGAATTGTTCATCTACAGTAGCAGTTTTTATATTTAGGTTTAACTCTGTTCTCTGCTGTATAGATAGATGAATTTGGAACTCTAAATCCAACATGGTTTGTTGTGGCTCTTTGAAACTTGACAAAAAAAGGAGTTCTCAGTTTTGTTTCTATAGTTGGTTTGCTCTTCAAGTAGCCCTAGGCACTGACTGTGGAAAAGCACTTACATTGAGAGGGGTTGCCAAGCTTCTAAGAAATAACGAGTTTCCGAAATACCAGCAAATATTTTTTCACCCAATCTTGATGATACTTGGTGGTGATGATCAGTACAAAAATCCCACTTGGCTCACCAAATTTTGTTCTTACAGATTGAATTGTTCATCTACAGTAGCAGTTTTTATATTTAGGTTTAACTCTGTTCTCTGCTGTATAGATAGATGAATTTGGAACTCTAAATCCAACATGGTTTGTTGCGGCTCTTTGAAACATGACAAAATAAAGGAGTTCTCAGTTTTGTTTCTATAGTTGGTTTCCTCTTCAAGTAGCCCTAGGCACTGACTGTGGAAAAGCACTTACATTGAGAGGGGTTGCCAAGCTTCTAAGAAATAACGAGTTTCCGAAATACCAGCAAATATTTTTTCACCCAATCTTGATGATACTTGGTGGTGATGATCCGTACAAAAATCCCACTTGGCTCACCAAATTTTGTTCTTCTAGGTTGAAGCGTTCGTCTACAGTAGCAGTTTTTATATTTAGGTTTCACTCTGTTCTCTCCTATATAGACAGATGAATTTGGAACTCTAAATCCAATATGGTTTGTAGTAGCTACTTGAAACTTGACAAAATAAGGAGTTCTCAGTTTTGTCCCTATGATTTGTTTCCGATTCAAGTAGCCCTAACCAGAGACTGTGGAAAAGCACTTTCATTGAGAGGAGTTGCCAAGCTTCTAAAATATAACGAGTTTCCAAAATACGAGCAAATATTTTTTCACCCAATCTTGATGATACTTGGTGGTGAAGATCGGTACACAAATCCCACTTGGCTCACCAAATTTTGTTCTTCTAGGTTGAAGCGTTCGTCTACAGTAGCAGTTTTTATATTTAGGTTTCACTCTGTTCTCTGCTATATAGATAGATAAATTTGGAACTCTAAATCCAATATGGTTTGTTGTGGCTCTTTGAAACTTGACAAAATAAAGGAGTTCTCAGTTTTGTTTCTATAGTTGGTTTCCTCTTCAAGTAGCCCTACGCACTGACTGTGGAAAAGCACTTTTAATGAGAGGGGTTGCCAAGCTTCTAAGAAATAACGAGTTCCCGAAATAACAGCAAATATTTTTTCACCCAATCTTGATGATACTTGGTGGTGATGATTGGTACAAAAATCCCACTTGGCTCACGAAATTTTGTTCTTCTAGGTTGAAGCATTCGTCTACAGTAGCAGTTTTTATATTTAGGTTTCACTCTGTTCTCTCCTATATAGACAGATGAATTTGGAACTCTAAATCCAATATGGTTTGTAGTAACTATTTGAAACTTGACAAAATAAAGGAGTTCTCAGTTGTGTCCCTATGATTCGTTTCCGATTCAAGTAGCCCTAACCAGAGACTGTGGAAAAGCTCTTTAATTGAGAGGGGTTGCCAAGCTTCCAAGAAATTACGAGTTGCCGAAATACCAGCAAATATTTTTTCACCCAATCTTCATGATACTTGGTGGTAATGATCGATACACAAATCCCACTTGGCTCACCAAATTTTGTTCTTCTAGGTTGAAGCGTTCGTCTACAGTAGCAGTTTTTATATTTAGGTTTCAATCTGTTCTCTGCTATATAGATAGATGAATTTGGAACTCTAAATCCAACATAGTTTGTAGTAGCTCTTTAAAACTTGACAAAATAAAGTAGTTTTCAGTTTTGTCTCTATGGTTTGTTTTCTCTTCAAGTAGCCCTAGGCACTGACTGTGGAAAAGCACTTTTTTGAGAGTGGTTGCCAAGCTTCTAAGAAATTACGAGATTCCGAAATACCAGCAAATATTTTTTCACCCAATCTTGATGATACTTGGTGGTGATGATCAGTACACAAATCCCACTAGGCTCACCAAATTTTGTTCCTCTAGGTTGAAGCATTCATCTAATGTAGCAATTTTTATATTTAGTATTCACTCTGTTATCTCCTATATAGATAGATGCACGTGGAACTCTAACTCCAACATGGTTTGCAGAAGATCTTTAAAACTTGACAAAATAAAGGAGTTCTCAGTTTTTTCTCTATGATTTTTATCCGCTTCAAGTAGCCCTAAGCAGAGACTGTGGAAAAGCACTTTCATTGAGAGGCGTTGCCAAGCTTCCAAGAAATTACGAGTTTCCGAAATAACAGCAAATATTTTTTCATCCAATCTTGATGATACTTGGTGGTAATGACAAGTACACAAATCACACTTGGCTCACCAAATTTTGTTCTGCTAAGTTGTAGCGTTCGTTTACAGTAGCAGTTTTTATATTTAGGTTTCACTCTGTTCTCTGCTATATAGATAGATGAATTTGGAACTCTAAATCCAACATGGTTTGTAGTAGCTCTTTGAAACTTGACAAAATAAAGGAGTTCTCAGTTTTGTCTCTATGATTTGTTTCCGCTTCAAGTAGGCCCAAGCAGAGACTGTGGAAAAGCATTTTCATTGAAAGGGGTTGCCCCGCTTCCAAGAAATTACGAGTTTCCGAAATACCAGCAAATATTTTTTCACCCAAGGTTGATGATACTTGGTGGTAATGATCAGTACACAAATCCCACTTGGCTCACCAAATTTTGTTCTTCTAGGTTGAAGCGTTCCTTTAGAGTAGCAGTTTTTATTTTTAGGTTTCACTCTGTTCTCTCCTATATAGATAGATGAATTTGGAACTCTAAATCCAACATTTTTTGTAGTAGCGCTTTGAAACTTGACAAAATAAAGGAGTTCTCAGTTTTGTCTCTATGGATTCTTTCCTATTCAAATAGCCCTAGGCACTGACTGTGGAAAAGCACTTTCATTGAGAGGGGTTGCCAAGCTTCTAAGAAATAACGAGTTTCCGAAATACCAGCAAATATTTTTTCACCCAATCTTGATGATACTTGGTGGTGATGATGGGTACACAAATCCCACTTGGCTCACCAAATTTTGTTCTTCTAGGTTGAAGGGTTCGTCTACAGTAGCAGTTTTTATATTTAGGTTTCACTGTGTTCTCTCCTAAATAGATAGATGAATTTGGAACTCAAAATCCACCATGGTTTGTAGTAGCTATTTGAAACTTGACAAAATAAAAGAGTTCTCAGTTTTGTCTCTGTGGTTTGTTTCCTCTTCATGTACCCCTAGGAACAGACTGTGGAAAAGCACTTTCATTGAGTGGGGTTGCCAAGCTTCTAAGAAACAACTAGTTTCTGAAATACCAGCAAATATTTTTTTCATGCAACCTTGATGACACTTGGTGGTAATGATCAGTACACAAATCCCACTTGGCTCACCAAATTTTGTTCTTCTAGGTTGAAGCGTTCATCTACAGTAACTGTTTTTATATTTAGGTTTCACTCTGTTCTCTGCTATATAGATAGATGAATTTGGAACTCTAAATCCAATATGATCTGTAGTACCTCTTTGAACCTTGACAAAATAAAGGAGTTCTCAGTTTTGTCTCTATGATTTGTTTCCGCTTCATGTAGAGCTAAGAAGAGACTGTGGAAAAGCACTTTCATTGAGAGGGGTTGCCAAGCGTCTAAGAAGTAACGAGTTTCCGAATTACCAGCAAATATATTTTCACCCAATCTTGATGATACTTGGTGGTGAAGATCGGTATACAAATCCCACTGGGCTCACCAAATTTTGTTCTTCCAGGATGAAGCGTTCGCCTACAGTAGCAGTTTTTATATTTAGGTTTCTCTCTTTTCTCTCCTATATAGATAGATGAATTTGGAACTCTAAATCCAATATGGTTTGTAGTAGCTCTTTGAAACTTGGCAAAATAAAGGAGTTCTCAGTTTTGTCTCTATGTTTTGATTCCGCTTCATGTAGCCCTAAGCAGAGACAGTGGAAAAGCACTTTCATTGAGAGGGTTTGCCAAGCTTCCAAGAAATTACGAGTTTCCGAAATACAAGCAAACATTTTTTCATCCAATCTTGATGATATGTGGTGGTACTGATCAGTACACGAATCCCACTTGGCTCACCAAACTTTGTTCTTCTAGGTTGAAGGGTTCTTCTACAGTAGCAGTTTTTATATTTAGGTTTCACTCTGTTCTCTCCTATATAGATAGATGAATTTGGAACTCTAAATCCAATATGGTTTGTAGTAGCTCTTTGAAACTTGAAAAAATAAAAGAGTTCTCACTTTTGTCTCTATGGTTTGTTTCCTCTTCAAGTAGAGGTAGGCACAGACGGTGGAAAAGCACTTTCATTGAGAGGGGTTGTTAAGCTTCTAAGAAATAACAGGTTTCCGAAATCCCAGCAAATATTTTTTCACCGAATCCTGATGATACTTGGTGGTAATGATCAGTACACAAATCCCACTTGGCGTACCAAATTTTTTCTTTTTGGTTGAAGCGTTTGTTTACAGTAGCAGCTTTTATTTTAGGTTTCACTCTGTTCTCTCCTATTTAGATAGATGAATTTGGAACTCTAAATCCAACATGGTTTGTAGTAGCTCTTTGAAACTTGACAAAATAAAGGAGTTCTCAGTTTTGTATCTATGGATTGTTTCCTCTTCAAGTAGCCCTAGGCACTCACTGTGGAAAAGCACTTTCATTGAGAGGGGTTGCCAAGCTTCTAAGGAATAACGAATTTCCGAATTACCAGCAAATATTTTTTCACCCAATCTTGATGATACTTGGTGGTGAAGATCGGTACACAAATCCCACTTGGCTCACCAAATTTTGTTCTTCTAGGTTGAAGCGTTTGTTTACATTAGCAGTTTTATTTTTAGGTTTCACTCTGTTCTCTCCTATATAGATAGATGAATTTGGAACTCTAAATCCAACATGGTTTGTAGTAGCTCTTTGAAACTTGACAAATAAAGGAGTTCTCAGCTTTGTCACTATGGATTGTTTCCTCTTCAAGTAGCTCTAGGCACAGACTGTGGAAAAGCACTTTCATTGAGAGCGGTTGCCAAGCTTCTAAGAAATAACGAGTTTCCGAAATACCAGCAAATATTTTTTCAACCAATCTTGATGATACTTGCTGGTGATGATCGGTAAACAAGTCCCACTTTGCTCCCCAAATTTCGTTCTTCTAGTTTGAAGCGTTCGTCTACAGTAACAGTTTTTATATTTAGGTTTCACTCTGTTCTCTCCTATATAGATAGATGAATTTGAACTCTACATCCAATATGGTTTGTAGTAGCTCTTTGAAACTTGACAAAATAAAGGAGTTCTCAGTTTTGTCTCTATGATTTGTTTCCGCTTCAAGTAGCCCTAAGTAGAGACTGTGGAAAAGCACTTTCATTGAGAGGGGTTGCCAAGCTTCCAGGAAATTACGTGTTTCCGAAATACCAGCAAATATTTTTTCACTCAATCTTGATCATACCTGCCGGTATTTATCGGTACACAAATATCACTTGGTTCACCAAATTATTTTCTTCTAGGTTGAAGCGTTCGTCTTCAGTAGCAGTTTTTATATTTAGGTTTCACTCTGTTCTCTGCTATATAGATAGATAAATTTGGAACTCTAAATCCAATATGGTTTGTAGTAGCTCTTTGAAACTTGACAAAATAAAGGAGTTCTCAGTTTTGTCTCTATGGTTTGTTTCCTCTTCAAGTGGCCCTAGGCACAGACTGTGGAAAAGCACTTTCATTGAGAGGGGTTGACAAGCTTCTAAGAAATAACGAGTTTCCGAAATACCAGCAAATATTTTTTCACCGAATCTTGATGATACTTGGTGGTAATGATCAGTACACGAATGCCAGTAGGCTTACCAAATTTTGTTCTTCTAGGTTGAAGCGTTTGTTTACATTAGCAGTTTTATTTTTAGGTTTCACTCTGTTCTCTCCTATATAGATAGATGAATTTGGAACTCTAAATCCAACATGGTTTGTAGTAGCTCTTTGAAACTTGACAAAATAAAGGAGTTCTCAGCTTTGTCACAATGGATTGTTTCCTCCTCAAGTAGCTCTAGGCACAGACTGTGGAAAAGCACTTTCATTGACAGCGGTTGCCAAGTTTCTAAGCAATAACGAGTTTCCGAAATACCAGCAAATAATTTTTCACCCAATCTTGATGATACTTGCTGGTGATGATCGGTAAACAAATCCCACTTGACTCACCAAATTTTATTCTTCTAGGTTGAAGCGTTCGTCTACAGTAGCAGTTTTTATATTTAGGTTTCACTCTGTTCTCTCCTATATAGATAGATGAATTTGAACTCTAAATCCAATATGGTTTGTAGTAGCTCTTTGAAACTTGAAAAAATAAAAGAGTTCTCAGTTTTGTCTCTATGGTTTGTTTCCTCTTCAAGTAGAGGTAGGCACAGACTGTGGAAAAGCACTTTCATTGAGAGGGGTTGCCAAGCTTCTAAGAAATAACAGGTTTCCGAAATACCAGCAAATATTTTTTCACCGAATTCTGATGATACTTGGTGGTAATGATCAGTACACAAATCCCACTTGGCGTACCAAATTTTTTCTTCTTGGTTGAAGCGTTTGTTTACAGTAGCAGCATTTATTTTTAGGTTTCACTCTGTTCTCTCCTATTTAGATAGATGAATTTGGAACTCTAAATCCAACATGGTTTGTAGTAGCTCTTTGAAACTTGACAAAATAAAGGAGTTCTCAGTTTTGTCTCTATGGATTGTTTCCTCTTCAAGTAGGCCTAGGCACTCACTGTGGAAAAGCACTTTCATTGAGAGGGGTTGCCAAGCTTCTAAGGAATAACGAATTTCCGAATTACCAGCAAATATTTTTTCACCCAATCTTGATGATACTTGGTGGTGAAGATCGGTACACAAATCCCACTTGGCTAACCAAATTTTGTTCTTCTAGGTTGAAGCGTTCGTCTACAGTAGCAGTTTTTATATTTAGGTTTCACTCTGTTCTCTCCTATATAGATAGATGAATTTGGAACTCTAAATCCAACATGGTTTGTAGTAGCTCTTTGAAACTTGACAAAATAAAGGACATCTCAGTTTTGTCTCTATGATTTGTTTCCGCTTCAAGTAGCCCTATGAAGAGACTGTAAAAAAGCACTTTCATTGAGAGGGGTTGCCAAGCTTCCAAGAAATTACGAGTTTCCGAAATGCCAGCAAATATTTTTTCACCCAATCTTGATGATCCTTGGTGGTTATGATCCGTCCACAATCCCACTTGGCTCACCAAATTTTGTTCTTCTAGTTTGAAGCGTTCTTCTACAGTAGCTGTTTTTATATTTAGGTTTCACTCTGTTCTCTCCTATATAGATAGATGAATTTGAAGTCTAAATCCAATATGGTTTGTAGTAGCTCTTTGAAACTTGAAAAAATAAAGGAGTTCTCAGTTTTGTCTCTATGATTTGTTTCCGCTTCAAGTAGCCCTAAGAAGAGACTGTGGAAAAGCACTTTCATTGAGAGGGTTTGCCAAGCTTCTAAGAAATAATGAGTTTCCGAAATACCAGCAAATATTTTTTCATCCAATCTTGATGATACTTGGTGGTGATGATCCGTCCACAAATCCCACTTGGCTCAGCAAATATTTTTCTTCTAGGTTGAAGCGTTCGTCTACAGTAGGAGTTTTTATATTTAGGTTTCACTCTGTTCTCTCCTATATAGATAGATGAATTTGGAACTCTAAATCCAATATGGTTTGCAGTAGCTCTTTGAAACATGACAAAATAAAGTAGTTCTCAGTTTTGTCTCTATGGATTGTTTCCTCTTCAAGTAGCCCTAGGCTCTGACTGTGGAAAAGCACTTTCATTGAGAGGGGTTGCCAAGCTTCTAAGAAATAACGAGTTTCCGAAATACCAGCAAATATTTTTTCACCGAACCTTGATGATACTTGGTGGTAATGATCAGTACACGAATGCCACTTGGCTTACCAAATTTTGTTCTTCTAGGTTGAAGCGTTTGTTTACATTAGCAGTTTTATTTTTAGGTTTCACTCTGTTCTCTCCTATATAGATAGATGAATTTGGAACTCTAAATCCAACATGGTTTGTAGTAGCTCTTTGAAACTTGACAAAATAAAGGAGTTCTCAGCTTTGTCACAATGGATTGTTTCCTCTTCAAGTAGCTGTAGGCACAGACTGTGGAAAAGCACTTTCATTGAGAGCAGTTGCCAAGCTTCTAAGAAATAACGAGTTTCTGAAATACCAGCAAATATTTTTTCAACCAATCTTGATGATACTTGCTGGTGATGATCGGTAAACAAGTCCCACTTAGCTCCCCAAATTTCGTTCTTCTAGTTTGAAGCGTTCGTCTACAGTAACAGTTTTTATATTTAGGTTTCACTCTGTTCTCTCCTATATAGATAGATGAATTTGAACTCTACATCCAATATGGTTTGTAGTAGCTCTTTGAAACTTGACAAAATAAAGGAGTTCTCAGTTTTGTCTCTATGATTTGTTTCCGCTTCAAGTAGCCCTAAGCAGAGACTGTGGAAAAGCACTTTCATTGAGAGGGGTTGCCAAGCTTCCAGGAAATTACTTGTTTCCGAAATACCAGCAAATATTTTTTCACTCAATCTTGATCATACTTGCCGGTATTTATCGGTACACAAATATCACTTGGTTCACCAAATTTTGTTCTTCTAGGTTGAAGCGTTCGTCTTCAGTAGCAGTTTTTATATTTAGGTCACTCTGTTCTCTGCTATATAGATAGATGAATTTGGAACTCTAAATCCAATATGGTTTGTAGTAGCTCTTTGAAACTTGACAAAATAAAGGAGTTCTCAGTTTTGTCTCTATGGTTTGTTTCCTCTTCAAGTGGCCCTAGGCACAGACTGTGGAAAAGCACTTTCATTGAGAGGGGTTGACAAGCTTCTAAGAAATAACGAGTATCTGAAACACCAGCAAATATTGTTTCATCCAATCTTGATGATACTTGGTGGTGATGATCAGTACACAAATCCCACTTGGCTCACCAAATATTGTTCTTCTAGGTTGAAGCATTCGTCTACAGTAGCAATTTTTATATTTAGGTTTCACTCTGTTCTCTCCTATATAGACAGATGAATTTGGAACTCTAAATACAACATGGTTTGTAGTAGCTCTTTGAAACTTGACAAAATAAAGGAGTTCTCAGTTTTGTCTCTACGGTTTGTTTCCTCTTCAAGTGGCCCTAGGCACAGACTGTGGAAAAGCACTTTCATTGAGAGGGGTTGCCAAGCTTCTAAGAAATAACGAGTTTCCGAAATACCAGCAAATATTCTTTCATCCAATCTTGATGACACTTGGTGGTGATGATCAGTCCACAAATCCCACTTGGCTCACCAAATTTTGTTCTTCTAGGTTGAAGCGTTCGTCTACAGTAGCAGTTTTTATATTTAGGTTTCACTCTGTTCTCTCCTAAATAGATAGATGAATTTGGAACTCTAAATCCAACATGGTTTGTAGTAGCTGTTTGAAACTTGACAAAATTAAAGAGTTCTCAGTTTTGTCTCTATGGTTTGTTTCCTCTTCAAGTAGCCCTAGGCACAGATTGTGGAAAAGCACTTTCATTGAGAGGGGTTGCCAATCTTCCAAGAAATTACGAGTTTCCGAAATACCAGCAAATATTTTTTCACTCAATCTTGATGATACTTGGGGGTAATTATCGGTACACAAATATCACTTGGTTCACCAAATTTTGTTCTTCTAGGTTGAAGCGTTCGTCTACAGGAGCAGTTTTTATAATTAGGTGTCACTCTGTTGTCTGCTATATAGATAGATGAATTTGGAACTCTAAATACAACATGGTTTGTAGTAGCTCTTTAAAAGTTGACAAAATAAAGGAGTTCTCAGTTTTGTCTCTATGGTTTGTTTCCTCTTCAAGTGGCACTAGGCACAGACTGTGGAAAAGCACTTTCATTGAGAGGGGTTGCCAAGCTTCTAAGAAATAACGAGTTTCCGAAATACCGGCAAATATTCTTTCACCAATCTTGATGACACTTGGTGGTGATGATCAGTACACAAGTCCCACTTGGCTCACCAAATTTTGTGCTTCTAGGTTGAAGCGATCGTCTACAGTAGCAATTTTTATATTTAGGTTTCACTCTGTTCTCTAATATATAGATAGATGAATTTGGAACTCTAAATCCAATATGGTTTGTAGTAGCTCTTTGAAACTTGAGAAAATAAAGGAGTTCTCAGTTTTGTCTCTATGATTTGTTTCCGCTTCAAGTAGCCCTAAGCAGAGACTGTAAAATAGCACTTTCATTGAGAGGGGTTGCCAAGCTTCCAAGAAATTACGAGTTTCTGAAATACCAGCAAATATTTTTTCACCCAATCTTGATGATACTTGGTGGTGATGATCCGTCCAGAAATCCCACTTGGCTCACCAAATTTTGTTCTTCTAGGTTGAAGCTTTCGTCTACAGAAGCAGTTTTTATATTTAGGTTTCACTCTGTTCTCTCCTATATAGATAGATGAATTTGGAACTCTAAATCCAATATGGTTTGCAGTAGCTCTTTGAAACATGAAAAAATAAAGTAGTTCTCAGTTTTGTCTCAATGGATTGTTTCCTCTTCAAGTAGCCCTAGGCACTGACTGTGGAAAAGCACTTTCATTGAGAGGGGTTGCCAATCTTCTAAGAAATAACGAGTTTCCGAAATACCAGCAAATATTTTTTCACCGAATCTTGATGACACTTGCTGGTAATGATCAGTACACGAATCCCACTTGGCTTACCAAGTTTTGTTCTTCTAGGTTTAAGCGTTTGTTTACAGTAGCAGTTTTATTTTTAGGTTTCACTCTGTTCACTCCTATATAGATAGATGAATTTGGAACTCTAAATCCAACATGGTTTGTAGTAGCTCTTTGAAACTTGACAAATTAAGGAGTTCTCAGTTTGGACTCTATGGATTGTTTCCTCTTCAAGTAGCCCTAGGCACAGACTGTGGAAAAGCACTTTCATTGAGAGGGGTTGCCAAGCTTCTAAGAAATTACGAGTTTCCGAAATACCAGCAAATATTTTTTCACCCAATCTTGATGATACTTGCTGGTGATGATCGGTAAACAAATCCCACTTGGCTCACCAAATTTTGTTCTTCTAAGTTGAAGCGTTCGTCTACAGTAGCAGTTTTTATATTTAGGTTTCACTCCGTTCTCTCCTACATAGATAGATGAATTTGAACTCTAAGTCCAATATGGTTTGTAGTAGCTCTTTGAAATTGACAAAATAAAGGAGTTCTCAATTTTGTCTGTATGATTTGTTCCGCTTCAAGTAGCCCTAAGCAGAGTCTGTGGAAAAGCACTTTCATTGAGAGGGGTTGCCAAGCTTCCAAGAAATTACCAGTTTCCGAAATACCAGTAAATATTTTTTCACCCAATCTTGATGATACTTGGTGGTGATGATCCGTCCACAAATCCCACTTGGCTCACCAAAGTTTGTTCTTCTAGGTTGAAGCGTTCGTCTACAGTAGCAGTTTTTATATTTAGGTTTCACTCTGTTCTCCCCTATATAGATAGATGAATTTGGAACTCTAAATTCAATATGGTTTGCAGTAACTCTTTGAAACATGACAAAATAAAGTAGTTCTCAGTTTTGTCTCTATGGATTGTTTCCTCTTCAAGTAGCCCTAGGCACTGACTGTGGAAAAGCACTTTCATTGAGAGGGGTTGCCAAGCTTCTAAGAAATAACAAGTTTCCGAAATACCAGCAAGTATTTTTCACCGAATCTTGATGATACTTGGTGGTAATGATCAGTACACGAATCTCACATGGCTTACCAAATTTTATTCTTCTAGGTTGAAGCGTTTGTTTACAGTAGCAGTTTTATGTTTAGGTTTCACTCTGTTCTCTCCTATATAGATAGATGAATTTGCAACTCTAAATCCAACATGGTTTTTAGTAGCTCTTTGAAACTTGACAAAAGTAAGGAGTTCTCAGTTTTGTCTCTATGGATTGTTTCCTCTTAAAGTAGCCCTAGGCACTGACTGTGGAAAAGCACTTTCATTTAGAGGGGTTGCCAAGCTTCCAAGACATTACGAGTTTCCGAAATACCAGCAAATATTTTATCACCCAATCTTGATGATACTTGGTGGTGATGATCGGTACACAAATCCCACTTGGCTCACCAAATTTTGTTCTTCTAGGTTGAAGCGTTCGTCTACAGTAGCAGTTTTTATATTTAGGTTTCACTCTGTTCTCTCCTAAATAGATAGATGAATTTGGAACTCTAAATCCAACATGGTTTGTAGTAGCTGTTTGAAACTTGACAAAATAAAAGAGTTCTCAGTTTTGTCTCTATGGTTTGTTTCCTCTTCAAGTAGCCCTAGGCACTGACTGTGGAAAAGCACTTTCATTGAGAGGGGTTGCCAATCTTCTAAGAAATAACTAGTTTCCGAAATACCAGCAAGTATTTTTTCACCGAACTTGATGATACTTGGTGGTAATGATCAGTACACGAATCTCACATGGCTTACCAAATTTTGTTCTTCTAGGTTGAAGCGTTCGTCTACAGTAGCAGTTTTTATACTTAGGTTTCACTCTGTTCTCTCCTAAATAGATAGATGATTTTGGAACTCTAAATCCAACATGGTTTGTAGTAGCTGTTTGAAACTTGACAAAATAAAAGAGTTCTCAGATTTGTCTCTATGGTTTGTTTCCTCTTCAAGTAGCCCTAGGCACAGACTGTGGAAAAGCACTTTCATTGAGAGGGGTTGCCAATCTTCCAAGAAATTACGAGTTTCCGAAATACCAGCAAATATTTTTTCACTCAATCTTGATGATACTTGGGGGTAATTATCGGTACACAAATATCACTTGGTTCACCAAATTTTGTTCTTCTAGGTTGAAGCGTTCGTCTACAGTAGCAGTTTTTATAATTAGGTGTCACTCTGTTGTCTGCTATATAGATAGATGAATTTGGAACTCTAAATACAACATGGTTTGTAGTAGCTCTTTAAAACTTGACAAAATAAAGGAGTTCTCAGTTTTGTCTCTATGGTTTGTTTCCTCTTCAAGTGGCCCTAGGCACAGACTGTGGAAAAGCACTTTCATTGAGAGGGGTTGCAAGCTTCTAAGAAATAAGGAATTTCCGAAATACCGGCAAATATTCTTTCACCAATCTTGTTGACACTTGGTGGTGATGATCAGTACACAAGTCTCACTTGGCTCACCAAATTTTGTTCTTCTAGGTTGAAGCGTTCGTCTACAGTAGCAATTTTTATATTTAGGTTTCAATCTGTTCTCTAATATATAGATAGATGAATTTGGAACTCTAAATCCAATATGGTTTGTAGTAGCTCTTTGAAACTTGAGAAAATAAAGGAGTTCTCAGTTTTGTCTCTATGATTTGTTTCCGCTTCAAGTATCCCTAAGCAGAGACTGTAAAAAAGCACTTTCATTGAGAGGGGTTGCCAAGCTTCCAAGAAATTACGAGTTTCCGAAATACCAGCAAATATTTTTTCACCCAATCTTGATGATACTTGGTGGTGATGATCCGTCCAGAAATCCCACTTGGCTCAGCAAATATTGTTCTTCTAGGTTGAAGCGTTTGTCTACAGTAGCAGTTTTTATATTTAGGTTTCACTCTGTTCTCTCCTATATAGATAGATGAATTTGGAACTCTAAATCCAATATGGTTTGCAGTAGCTCTTTGAAACATGAAAAAATAAAGTAGTTCTCAGTTTTGTCTCAATGGATTGTTTCCTCTTCAAGTAGCCCTAGGCACTGACTGTGGAAAAGCACTTTCATTGAGAGGGGTTGCCAAGCTTCTAAGAAATAACGAGTTTCCGAAATACCAGCAAATATTTTTTCACTGAATCTTGATGACACTTGCTGGTAATGATCAGTACACCAATCGCACTTGGCTTACCAAGTTTTGTTCTTCTAGGTTTAAGCGTTTGTTTACAGTAGCAGTTTTATTTTTAGGTTTCACTCTGTTCACTCCTATATAGATAGATGAATTTGGAACTCTAAATCCAACATGGTTTGTAGTAGCTCTTTGAAACTTGACAAATTAAGGAGTTCTCAGTTTGGACTCTATGGATTGTTTCCTCTTCAAGTAGCCCTAGGCACAGACTGTGGAAAAGCACTTTCATTGAGAGGGGTTGCCAAGCTTCTAAGAAATTACGAGTTTCCGAAATACCAGCAAATATTTTTTCACCCAATCTTGATGATACTTGCTGGTGATGATCGGTAAACAAATCCCACTTGGCTCACCAAATTTTGTTCTTCTAGGTTGAAGCGTTCGTCTACAGTAGCAGTTTTTATATTTAGCTTTCACTCCGTTCTCTCCTATATAGATAGATGAATTTGAACTCTAAGTCCAATATGGTTTGTAGTAGCTCTTTGAAATTGACAAAATAAAGGAGTTCTCAATTTTGTCTGTATGATTTGTTTCCGCTTCAAGTAGCCCTAAGCAGAGTCTGTGGAAAAGCACTTTCATTGAGAGGGGTTGCCAAGCTTCCAAGAAATTACGAGTTTCCGAAATACCAGCAAATATTTTTTCACCCTATCTTGATGATACTTGGTGGTGATGATCCGTCCACAAATCAAACTTGGCTCACCAAATTTTGTTTTCTAGGTTGAAGCGTTTGTCTACTGCAGCAGTTTTTATATTTAGGGTTCACTCTGTTCTCTCCTATATAGATAGATGAATTTGGAACTCTAAATCCAACATGGGTTGTAGTAGCTCTTTGAAACTTGACAAAATAAAGTAGTTCTCAGTTTTGTCTCTATGGATTGTTTCCTCTTCAAGTAGCCCTAGGCACAGACTGTGGAAAAGCACTTTCATTGAGAGGGGTTGCCAAGTTTCTAAGAAACAACGAGTTTCCGAAATACCAGCAAATATTCTTTCATCCAATCTTGAAGATACTTGGTGGTGAAGATCGGTACACCAATCCCACTTGGGTCACCAAATATTGTTCTTCTAGGTTGAAGCGTCCGTCTACAGTAGCAGTTATTATATTTAGGTTTCACTCTGTTCTCTCCTATATAGATAGATGAATTTGGAACTCTAAATCCAATATGGTGTGTGGTAGCTCCTTGAAACTTGACAAAATAAAGTAATTCTCAGTTTTGTCTCTATGATTTGTTTCCGCTTCAAGTAGCCCTAAGCAGAGACTGTGGAAAAGCACTTTCATTGAGAGGGGTTGCCAAGCTTCCAAGATATTACGAGTTTCCGAAATACCAGCAAATATTTTTTCACCCAATCATGATGATACTTGGTGGTGATGATCAGTCCACAAATCCCACTTGGCTCACCAAACTTTGTTCTTCTAGGTTGAAGAGTTCGTCTACACTAGCAGTTTTTATATTTAGGTTTCACTCTGTTCTCTCCTATATAGATAAATGAATTTGGAACTCTAAATCCAATATGGTGGTGGTAGCTCTTTGAAACTTGACAAAATAAAGGAGTTCTCAGTTTTGTCTCTATGATTTGTTTCCACTTCAAGTAGCCCTAAGCAGAGACTGTGAAAAAGCACTTTCATTGAGAGGGGTTGCCAAGCTTCCAAGAAATTACGAGGTTCCGAAGTACCAGCAAATATTTTTTCACCCAAACTTGATGATACTTGCGGGTAGTGATCGGTACACAAATCCCACTGGACTCACTAAATTTTGTTCTTCTAGGTTGAAGAATTCGTTTACAGTAGCAGTTTATATTTTTATGTTCCCTCTGCTCTCTCCTATATAGATAGTTGAATTTGGAACTCTAAATCCAACATGGTTTGTAGTAGCTCTTTGAGCCTTGACAAAATAAAGGAGTTCTCAATTTTGTTTCTATGATTTATTTCCGTTTCATGTAGCCCTATGCAGAGACTTTGGAAAAGCACTTATATTGAAAGGGATTGCCAATCTTCCAAGAAATTACAAGTTTCCGAAATACCAGCAAATATTTTTTCACGCAAAGTTGATGATACGTGGTGGTAATGACAAGTACACAGATCCCACTTAGCTCACCAAATTTTGTTATTCTAGGTTGAAGGGTTCCTTTACAGTAGCAGTTTTTATTTAAAGTTTCACTCTGTTCTCTCCTATATAGATAGATGAATTTGGAACTCTAAATCCAACATGGTTTGTAGTAGCTATTTGAAACTTGACAAAATAAAGGATTTCTCAGTTTTGTCTCTATGGTTTGTTTCCTCTTCAAGTAGCCCTAGGCACAGACTTTGGAAATGAACTTTCATTGAGAGGGGTTGCCAAGCCTCTAAGAAATAACGAGTTTCTGAAATACCAGCAAATATTTTTTCCACGCAATCTTGATGATACTTGGTGGTAATGATCAGTACACAAATCCCACTTGGCTCACCCAATTTACTTCTTCTAGGTTGAAGCGTTCGTTTACAGCAGCAGTATTTATTTTTAGGTTTCAATCTGTTCTCTCCTATATAGATAGAAGAATTTGGAACTCTAAATCCAACATGGTTTGTAGTAGCTCTTTGAAACTTGACAAAATAAAGGAGTTCTCAGGTTTGTCTCTATGGTTTGTTTTCTCTTCAAGTAGCCCTAGGCACAGACTGTGGAAAACACTTTTATTTAGAGGGGTTGCCAAGCTTCTAGAAATAACGAGTTTCCGAAACACCAGCAAATATTTTTTCACCTAATGTTGATGATACTTCGTGGTATTGATCAGTACACAAATCCCACTTGGCTCACCAAATTTTGTTCTTCTAGGTTGAAGCGTTCGTCTACAGTAGCAGTTTTTATATTTAGGTATCATTCTGTTCTCTCCTATATAAATAGATGAATTTGGAACACTTAATTTAACATGGTGTGTAATAGCTCTTTGAAACTTGACCAAAAAAAAGGAGTTCTCAGTTTTGTCTCTATGGTTTGTTTCCTCTTCATGTAGCTTTAGGCTCAGACTGTGGAAAAGCACTTTCATTGAAAGGGGTTGCCAAGCTTTTAAGGTAACGAGTTTCCGAAATACCAGTAAATATTTTTTCACCCAATCTCCATGATACTTGGTGGTAATGATCGGTACACAAATCCCACTTGACTCACCAAATTTTTTTCTTCTACGTTGAAGCGTTCGTTTACAGTAGCAGTTTATATTTTTAGATTCCCTCTGTTCTATCCTATATAGATAGATGAATTTGGAACTCTAAATCCAACATGGTTTGTAGTAGCTCTTTGAAACTTGACAAAATAAAGGAGTTATCAGGTTTGTCTCTATGGTTTGTTTCCTCTTCAAGTAGCCCTAGGCACAGACTGTGGAAAAGCACTTTCATTTAGAGGAGTTGCCAAGCTTCTAGAAATAACGAGTTTCCGAAACACCAGCAAATATTTTTTCACCTAATGTTGATGATACTTGGTGGCTAATGATTAGTACACAAATCCCACTTGGCTCACCAAATTTTGTTCTTCTAGGTTGAAGCGTTCGTCTACAATAGCAGTTTTTTTTTTTTTTTTTTTTTTGGTTTCACTCTGTTCTCTCCTATATAGATAGATGAATTTGGAACTCTAAATCCAACATGGTTTGTAGTAGCTCTTTGAAACTTAACAAAATAAAGGAGTTCTCAGTTTTGTTTCTATGATTTGTTTCCGCTTCATGTAGCCCTAAGCAGAGACTGTGGAAAACCACTTTTATTGAAAGGGGTTGCCAAGCTTCCAAGAAATTACGAGTTTCCGAAATACCAGCATATATATTTTCACCCAATGTTGATGATACGTGGTGGTAATGACAAGTACACAAATCCCACTTGGCTCACTAAATTTTGTTCTTCTAGGTTGAAGCGTTCGTTTACAGTAGCAGTTTGTATTTTTAGGTTTCACTCTGTTATCTCCTATATAGATAGATGAATTTGGAGCTCTAAATCCAACATGGTTTGTAGTAGCTCTTTGAAACTTGACAAAATAAAGGAGTTCTCAGTTTTGTTTCTATGGTTTGTATCCTCTTCAAGTTGCCCTAGGCACAGACTGTGGAAAAGCACTTTCATTGAGATGGGTTGCCAAGCTTCTAAGATAACGAGTTTCCGAAATACCAGCAAATATTTTTTCACCCAATCTTGATGATACGTGGTGGTAATGACAAGTCCACAATCCCACTTGGCTCACCTAATTCTCTTCTTCTATGTTGAAGCTTTCGTTTACAGTAGCAGTTTGTATTTTTAGGTTTCACTCTGTTCTCTCCTATATAGATAGATGAATTTGGAACTCTAAATCCAACATGGTTTGTAGTAGCTCTTTGAAACTTGACAAAATAAAGGAGTTCTCAGTTTTCTCTCTACGATTTGTTTCCACTTCATGTAGTCCTAAGCAGAGACTGTGGAAAAGCACTTTCATTGAAAGGGCTTGCCAAGCATCCAAGAAATTACGAATATCTGAAAAACCAGCAAATATTTTTTCACCTAATGTTGATGATACTTCGTGGTAATGATCAGTACACAAATCCTACTTGGCTCACCAAATTTTGTTCTTCTAGGTTGAAGCGTTCGTCTACAGTAGCAGTTTTTATATTTAGGTATCATTCTGTTCTCTCCTATATAAATAGATGAATTTGGAACACTTAATTTAACATGGTGTGTCATAGCTCTTTGAAACTTGACAAAAAAAAGGAGTTCTCAGTTTTGTCTCTATGGTTTGTTTCCTCTTCATGTAGCCCTAGGCTCAGACTGTGGAAAAGCACTTTCATTGAGAGGGGTTGCCAAGCATCCAAGAAATTACGAATTTCTGAACTACCAGCAAATATTTTTTCACCCAATGTTGATGATACGTGGTGGTAATGACAAGTACACAAATCCCACTTGGCTCACCATATTTTGTTCTTCTAGGTTGAAGCGTTCGTTTACAGTAGCAGTATTTATTTTTAGGTTTCACTCTGTTCTCTCCTATATAGATAGATGAATTTGGAACTCTAAATCCAACTTGGTTTGTAGTAGCTCTTTGAAACTTGACAAAATAAAGGAGTTCTCAGTTTTGTCTCTATGGTTTGTTTCCTTTCAAGTAGCCCTAAGCACAGACTGTGGTAAAGCACTTTCATTGAGAGGGGTTCCCAAGCTTCTAAGAAATAACGAGTTTCCGAAATACCAGCAAATATTTTTTCACCCTAACTTGATGATACTTGGTGGTAATGATCGGTACACAAATCCCACTGGACTCACTAAATTTTGTTCTTCTAGGTTGAAGAATTCGTTTACAGTAGCAGTTTATATTTTTATGTTCCCTCTGCTCTCTCCTATATAGATAGATGAATTTGGAACTCTAAATCCAACATGGTTTGTAGTAGCTCTTTGAGCTTTGACAAAATAAAGGAGTTCTCAATTTTGTCTCTATGATTTGTTTCCGTTTCATGTAGCCCTATGCAGAGACTTTGGAAAAGCACTTATATTGAAAGGGATTGCCAATCTTCCAAGAAATTACAAGTTTCCGAAATACCAGCAAATATTTTTTCACCCAAAGTTGATGATACGTGGTGGTAATGACAAGTACACAGATCCCACTTAGCTCACCAAATTTTGTTCTTCTAGGTTGAAGGGTTCGTTTACAGTAGCAGTTTTTATTTAAAGTTTCACATTGTTCTCTCCTATATAGATAGATGAATTTGGAACTCTAAATCCAACTTGGTTTGTAGTAGCTATTTGAAACTTGACAAAATAAAGGAGTTCTCAGTTTTGTCTCTATGGTTTGTTTCCTCTTCAAGTAGCCCTAGGCACAGACTTTGGAAAAGAACTTTCATTGAGAGGGGTTGCCAAGCCTCTAAGAAATAACGAGTTTCTGAAATACCAGCAAATATTTTTTCACCCAATCTTGATGATACGTGGTGGTAATGACAAGTCCACAATCCCACTTGGCTCACCTAAATCTCTTCTTCTATGTTGAAGTTTCGTATACAGTAGCAGTTTGTATTTTTAAGTTTCACTCTGTTCTCTCCTATATAGATAGATGAATTTGGAACTCTAAATCCAACATGGTTTGTAGTAGCTCTTTGAAACTTGACAAAATAAAGGAGTTCTCAGTTTTCTCTCTACGATTTGTTTCCACTTCATGTAGTCCTAAGCAGAGACTGTGGAAAAGCACTTTCATTGAAAGGGCTTGCCAAGCATCCAAGAAATTACGAATATCTGAAAAACCAGCAAATATTTTTTCATCCAATCTTGATGATACTTGGTGTAATGATCGGTAGACAAATCCCACTTGACTCACCAAATTTTTTTCTTCTAGGTTGAAGCGTTCGTTTACAGTAGCAGTTTATATTTTTAGGTTCCCTCTGTTCTCTCCTATATAGTTAGATGAATTTGGAACTCTAAATCCACCATGGTTTGTAGTAGCTCTTTGAAACTTGACAAAATAAAGGAGTTCTCAGTTTAGTTTCTTTGATTTGTTTCCGCTTCATGTAGCCATAAGCAGAGACTGTGGAAAACCACTTTTATTGAAAGGGGTTGCCAAGCTTCCAAGAAATTACGAGTTTCCGAAATACCAGCATATATATTTTCACCCAATGTTGATGATACGTGGTGGTAATGACAAGTACACAAATCCCACTTGGCTCACTAAATTTTGTTCTTCTAGGTTGAAGCGTTCGTTTACAGTAGCAGTTTGTATTTTTAGGTTTCACTCTGTTATCTCCTATATAGATAGATGAATTTGGAGCTCTAAATCCAACATGGTTTGTAGTAGCTCTTTGAAACTTGACAAAATAAAGGAGTTCTCAGTTTTGTTTCTATGGTTTGTATCCTCTTCAAGTTGCCCTAGGCACAGACTGTGGAAAAGCACTTTCATTGAGATGGGTTGCCAAGCTTCTAAGATAACGAGTTTCCGAAATACCAGCAAATATTTTTTCACCCAATCTTGATGATACGTGGTGGTAATGACAAGTCCACAATCCCACTTGGCTCACCTAATTCTCTTCTTCTATGTTGAAGCTTTCGTTTACAGTAGCAGTTTGTATTTTTAGGTTTCACTCTGTTCTCTCCTATATAGATAGATGAATTTGGAACTCTAAATCCAACATGGTTTGTAGTAGCTCTTTGAAACTTGACAAAATAAAGGAGTTCTCAGTTTTCTCTCTACGATTTGTTTCCACTTCATGTATTCCTAAGCAGAGAATGTGGAAAAGCACTTTCATTGAAAGGGCTTGCCAAGCATCCAAGAAATTACGAATATCTGAAAAACCAGCAAATATTTTTTCACCTAATGTTGATGATACTTCGTGGTAATGATCAGTACACAAATCCTACTTGGCTCACCAAATTTTGTTCTTCTAGGTTGAAGCGTTCGTCTACAGTAGCAGTTTTTATATTTAGGTATCATTCTGTTCTCTCCTATATAAATAGATGAATTTGGAACACTTAATTTAACATGGTGTGTAATAGCTCTTTGAAACTTGACAAAAAAAAGGAGTTCTCAGTTTTGTCTCTATGGTTTGTTTCCTCTTCATGTAGCCCTAGGCTCAGACTGTGGAAAAGCACTTTCATTGAGAGGGGTTGCCAAGCATCCAAGAAATTACGAATTTCTGAACTACCAGCAAATATTTTTTCACCCAATGTTGATGATACGTGGTGGTAATGACAAGTACACAAATCCCACTTGGCTCACCATATTTTGTTCTTCTAGGTTGAAGCGTTCGTTTACAGTAGCAGTATTTATTTTTAGGTTTCACTCTGTTCTCTCCTATATAGATAGATGAATTTGGAACTCTAAATCCAACTTGGTTTGTAGTAGCTCTTTGAAACTTGACAAAATAAAGGAGTTCTCAGTTTTGTCTCTATGGTTTGTTTCCTTTCAAGTAGCCCTAAGCACAGACTGTGGAAAAGCACTTTCATTGAGAGGGGTTCCCAAGCTTCTAAGAAATAACGAGTTTCCGAAATACCAGCAAATATTTTTTCACCCAAACTTGATGATACTTGGTGGTAATGATCGGTACACAAATCCCACTGGACTCACTAAATTTTGTTCTTCTAGGTTGAAGAATTCGTTTACAGTAGCAGTTTATATTTTTATGTTCCCTCTGCTCTCTCCTATATAGATAGATGAATTTGGAACTCTAAATCCAACATGGTTTGTAGTAGCTCTTTGAGCTTTGACAAAATAAAGGAGTTCTCAATTTTGTCTTTATGATTTGTTTCCGTTTCATGTAGCGCTATGCAGAGACTTTGGAAAAGCACTTATATTGAAAGGGATTGCCAATCTTCCAAGAAATTACAAGTTTCCGAAATACCAGCAAATATTTTTTCACCCAAAGTTGATGATACGTGGTGGTAATGACAAGTACACAGATCCCACTTAGCTCACCAAATTTTGTTCTTCTAGGTTGAAGGGTTCGTTTACAGTAGCAGTTTTTATTTAAAGTTTCACTCTGTTCTCTCCTATATAGATAGATGAATTTGGAACTCTAAATCCAACTTGGTTTGTAGTAGCTATTTGAAACTTGACAAAATAAAGGAGTTCTCAGTTTTGTCTCTATGGTTTGTTTCCTCTTCAAGTAGCCCTAGGCACAGACTTTGGAAAAGAACTTTCATTGAGAGGGGTTGCCAAGCCTCTAAGAAATAACGAGTTTCTGAAATACCAGCAAATATTTTTTCACCCAATCTTGATGATACGTGGTGGTAATGACAAGTCCACAATCCCACTTGGCTCACCTAAATCTCTTCTTCTATGTTGAAGCTTTCGTATACAGTAGCAGTTTGTATTTTTAAGTTTCACTCTGTTCTCTCCTATATAGATAGATGAATTTGGAACTCTAAATCCAACATGGTTTGTAGTAGCTCTTTGAAACTTGACAAAATAAAGGAGTTCTCAGTTTTCTCTCTATGATTTGTTTCCACTTCATGTAGTCCTAAGCAGAGACTGTGGAAAAGCACTTTCATTGAAAGGGCTTGCCAAGCATCCAAGAAATTACGAATATCTGAAAAACCAGCAAATATTTTTTCACCCAATCTTGATGATACTTGGTGTAATGATCGGTAGACAAATCCCACTTGACTCACCAAATTTTTTTCTTCTAGGTTGAAGCGTTCGTTTACAGTAGCAGTTTATATTTTTAGGTTCCCTCTGTTCTATCCTATATAGATAGATGAATTTGGAACTCTAAATCCAACATGGTTTGTAGTAGCTCTTTGAAACTTGACAAAATAAAGGGTAATCAGGTTTGTCTCTATGGTTTGTTTCCTCTTCAAGTAGCCCTAGGCACAGACTGTGGAAAAGCACTTTCATTTAGACGGGTTGCCAAGCTTCTAGAAATAACGAGTTTCCGAAACACCAGCAAATATTTTTTCACCTAATGTTGATGATACTTGGTGGTAATGATTAGTACACAAATCCCACTTGGCTCACCAAATTTTGTTCTTCTAGGTTGAAGCGTTCGTCTACAGTAGCAGTTTTTTTTTTTTTTATAGGTTTCACTCTGTTCTCTCCTATATAGATAGGTGAATTTGGAACTCTAAATCCAACATGGTGTCTAATAGCTCTTTGAAAATTGACAAAATAAAGGAGTTTTCAGTTTTGTCTCTACTATTTGTTTCCGATTCATGTAGCCCTAAGCAGAGACTGTGGAAAAGCTCTTTCAATGAAAGGGGTTGCCAAGCTTCCCCGAAATTACGAGTTTCCGGAATACCAGCAAATATTTTTTCACCCAATCTTGATGATACTTGGTGGTAATGATCTGTACAAAAATCCCACTTGGCTCACCAAATTTTGTTCTTCTAGGATGAAGCGTTCGTCTACAGTAGCAGTTTGTAAATTTAGGTTTCACTCTGTTCTCTCCTATATAGATAGATGAATTTGGAACTCTAAATTCAACATGGTTTGTAGTAGCTCTTTGAAACATGACAAAATAAAGGAGTTCTCCGTTTTGTCTCTATGGTTTGTTTTCACTTCAAGGAGCCCTATGCACAGACTGTGGAAAAGCACTTTCATTGAGAGGGGTTGCCAAGCTTCTAAATAATAATGAGTTTCTGAAATATCAGCAAATATTTTTTTCACACAATCTTGATGATACTTGGTGGTAATGATCTGTACAAAAATCCCACTTGGCTCAAGAAATATTGTTCTTCTAGGTTGAAGCGTTCTTCTACAGTAGCAGTTTTTAATATTTAGGTTTCACTCTGTTCTCTCCTGTATAGATAGATAAATTTGGTACTCTAAATCCAACTAGGTGTGTAATAGCTCTTTGAAAATTGACAAAATAAAGGAGTTCTCAGTTTTGTATCTATGATTTGTTTCCGCTTCATGTAACCCTAAGCAGAGACTGTGAAAAAGCACTTTCATTGAAAGGGGTTGCCAAGCTTCCAAGAAACTATGAGTTTTTGAAACACCAGCATATATGTTTTCACCCAATGTTGATGATACGTGGTGGTCATGACAAGTACACAAATCCCACTTGGCTCACCAAACTTTGTTCTTCTAGGTTGAAGCGTTGGTTTACAGTAGCAGTTTTTATTTTTATGTTTCACTCTGTTCTCTCCTATATAGATAGATGAATTTGGAACCCTAAATCCAACATGGTTTGTAGTAGCTCTTTGAAACTTGACAAAATAAAGGAGTTCTCAGTTGTTTTCTATGATTTGTTTCCGCTTCATGTAGCCCTAAGCAGAGACTGTGGAAAACCACTTTTATTGAAAGGGGTTGCCAAGCTTCCAAGAAATTACGAGTTTCCGAAATACCAGCATATATATTTTCACCCAATGTTGATGATACGTGGTGGTAATGACAAGTACACAAATATCACTTGGCTCACCAAATTTTGTTCTTCTAGGTTGAAGCGTTCCTTTACAGTAGCAGTTTTTATTTTTAGGTTTCGCTCTGTTGTCTCCTATATAGATAGATGAATTTGGAACTCTAAATCCAACATGGTTTGTAGTAGCTCTTTGAAGCTTGACAAAATAAATGAGTTCTCAGTTTTCTCTCTATGATTTGTTTCCACTTCATGTAGCCCTAAGCACAGACTGTGGAAAAGCACTTTCATTGAAAGGGCTTCCCAAGCATCCAAGAAATTACGAATATCTGAAAAACCAGCAAATATTTTTTCACCCAATCTTGATGATACTTGGTGTAATGATCGGTAGACAAATCCCACTTGACTCACCAAATTTTTTTCTTCTAGGTTGAAGCGTTCATTTACAGTAGCAGTTTATATTTTTAGGTTCCCTCTGTTCTATCCTATATAGATAGATGAATTTGGAACTCTAAATCCAACATGGTTTGTAGTAGCTCTTTGAAACTTGACAAAATAAAGGGTAATCAGGTTTGTCTCTATGGTTTGTTTCCTCTTCAAGTAGCCCTAGGCACAGACTGTGGAAAAGCACTTACATTTAGACGGGTTGCCAAGCTTCTAGAAATAAAGAGTTTCCGAAACACCAGCAAATATTTTTTCACCTAATTTTGATGATACTTGGTGGTAATGATTAGTACACAAATCCCACTTGGCTCACCAAATTTTGTTCTTCTAGGTTGAAGCGTTCGTCTACAGTAGCAGTTTTTTTTTTTATAGGTTTCACTCTGTTCTCTCCTATATAGATAGGTGAATTTGGAACTCTAAATCCAACATGGTGTCTAATAGCTCTTTGAAAATTGACAAAATAAAGGAGTTTTCAGTTTTGTCTCTACTATTTGTTTCCGATTCATGTAGCCCTAAGCAGAGACTGTGGAAAAGCTCTTTCAATGAAAGGGGTTGCCAAGCTTCCCCGAAATTATGAGTTTCCGGAATACCAGCAAATATTTTTTCACCCAATCTTGATGATACTTGGTGGTAATGATCTGTACAAAAATCCCACTTGGCTCACCAAATTTTGTTCTTCTAGGTTGAAGCGTTCGTCTACAGTAGCAGTTTGTAAATTTAGGTTTCACTCTTTTCTCTCCTGTATAGATAGATGAATTTGGAACTCTAAATTCAACATGGTTTGTAGTAGCTCTTTGAAACATGACAAAATAAAGGAGTTCTCCGTTTTGTCTCTATGGTTTGTTTTCACTTCAAGGAGCCCTATGCACAGACTGTGGAAAAGCACTTTCATTGAGAGGGGTTGCCAAGCTTCTAAATAATAATGAGTTTCTGAAATATCAGCAAATATTTTTTTCACACAATCTTGATGATACTTGGTGGTAATGATCTGTACAAAAATCCCACTTGGCTCAAGAAATATTGTTCTTCTAGGTTGAAGCGTTCTTCTACAGTAGCAGTTTTTAATATTTAGGTTTCACTCTGTTCTCTCCTGTATAGATAGATAAATTTGGTACTCTAAATCCAACTAGGTGTGTAATAGCTCTTTGAAAATTGACAAAATAAAGGAGTTCTCAGTTTTGTATCTATGATTTGTTTCCGCTTCATGTAGCCCTAAGCAGAGACTGTGGAAAAGCACTTTCATTGAAAGGGGTTGCCAAGCTTCCAAGAAACTATGAGTTTTTGAAACACCAGCATATATGTTTTCACCCAATGTTGATGATACGTGGTGGTCATGACAAGTACACAAATCCCACTTGGCTCACCAAACTTTGTTCTTCTAGGTTGAAGCGTTGGTTTACAGTAGCAGTTTTTATTTTTAGGTTTCACTCTGTTCTCTCCTATATAGATAGATGAATTTGGAACCCTAAATCCAACATGGTTTGTAGTAGCTCTTTGAAACTTGACAAAATAAAGGAGTTCTCAGTTTTTTTTCTATGATTTGTTTCCGCTTCATGTAGCCCTAAGCAGAGACTGTGGAAAACCACTTTTATTGAAAGGGGTTGCCAAGCTTCCAAGAAATTACGAGTTTCCGAAATACCAGCATATATATTTTCACCCAATGTTGATGATACGTGGTGGTAATGACAAGTACACAAATATCACTTGGCTCACCAAATTTTGTTCTTCTAGGTTGAAGCGTTCCTTTACAGTAGCAGTTTTTATTTTTAGGTTTCGCTCTGTTGTCTCCTATATAGATAGATGAATTTGGAACTCTAAATCCAACATGGTTTGTAGTAGCTCTTTGAAGCTTGACAAAATAAATGAGTTCTCAGTTTTCTCTCTATGATTTGTTTCCACTTCATGTAGCCCTAAGCACAGACTGTGGAAAAGCACTTTCATTGAAAGGGCTTCCCAAGCATCCAAGAAATTACGAATTTCTGAAAAACCAGCAAATATTTTTTCACCCAATGTTGATGATACGTGGTGGTAATGAGAAGTACACAAATCCCACTTGGCTCACCAAATTTTGTTCTTCTAGGTTGAAGCGTTCGTTTACAGTAGCATTTTTTATTTTTAGGTTTCACTCTGTTCTCTCCAATATAGATAGAAGAATTTGGAACTCTAAATCCAACATGGTTTGTAGTAGCTCTTTGAAACTTGACATAATAAAGGAGTTCTCAGGTTGGTCTCTATGGTTTGTTTTCTCTTCAACTAGCCCTAGGCACAGACTGTGGAAAGCACTTTCATTTAGAGGGGTTGCGAAGCTTTTAAGAAAACGAGTTTCCGAAATACCAGCAAATATTTTTTCACCCAATCTTGATGATACTTGGTGGTAATAATCAGTACACAATTCCCACTTGGCTCACCAATTTTCTTCTTCTAGGTTGAAGCGTTCGTTTACAGTAGCATTTTTTATTTTTAGGTTTCACTCTGTTCTCTCCTATATACATAGAAGAATTTGGAACTCTAAATGCAACATGGTTTGTAGTAGCTCTTTGAAACTTGACAAAATAAAGGAGTTCTCAGGTTTGTCTCTATGGTTTGTTTTCTCTTCAAGTAGCCCTAGGCACAGACTGTGGAAAGCACTTTCATTTAGAGGGGTTGCCAAGCTTCTAGAAATAACGAGTTTCCGAAACACCAGCAAATATTTTTTCACCTAATGTTGATGATACTTCGTGGTAATGATCAGTACACAAATCCCACTTGGCTCACCAAATTTTGTTCTTCTATGTTGAAGCGTTCGTCTACAGTAGCAGTTTTTATATTTAGGTATCATTCTGTTCTCTCCTATATAAATAGATGAATTTGGAACACTTAATTTAACATGGTGTGTAATAGCTCTTTGAAACTTGACAAAAAAAAGGAGTTCTCAGTTTTGTCTCTATGGTTTGTTTCCTCTTCATGTAGCCCTAGGCTAAGACTGTGGAAAAGCACTTTCATTGAGAGGGGTTGCCAAGCATCCAAGAAATTACGATTTTCTGAAATACCAGCAAATATTTTTTCACCCAATGTTGATGATACGTGGTGGTAATGACAAGTACACAATTCCCACTTGGCTCACCAAATTTTCTTCTTCTAGGTTGAAGCGTTCGTTTACAGTAGCATTTTTTATTTTTAGGTTTCACTCTATTCTCTCCTATATAGATAGATGAATTTGGAACTCTAAATCCAACATGGTTTGTAGTAGCTCTTTGAAACTTGACAAAATAAAGGGTAATCAGGTTTGTCTCTATGGTTCGTTTCCTCTTCAAGTAGCCCTAGGCACAGACTGTGGAAAAGCACTTTCATTTAGACGGGTTGCCAAGCTTCTAGAAATAACGAGTTTCCGAAACACCAGCAAATATTTTTTCACCTAATGTTGATGATACTTGGTGGTAATGATTAGTACACAAATCCCACTTGGCTCACCAAATTTTGTTCTTCTAGGTTGAAGCGTTCGTCTACAGTAGCAGTTTTTTTTTTATAGGTTTCACTCTGTTCTCTCCTATATAGATAGGTGAATTTGGAACTCTAAATCCAACATGGTGTCTAATAGCTCTTTGAAAATTGACAAAATAAAGGAGTTTTCAGTTTTGTCTCTACTATTTGTTTCCGATTCATGTAGCCCTAAGCAGAGACTGTGGAAAAGCTCTTTCAATGAAAGGGGTTGCCAAGCTTCCCCGAAATTACGAGTTTCCGGAATACCAGCAAATATTTTTTCACCCAATCTTGATGATACTTGGTGGTAATGATCTGTACAAAAATCCCACTTGGCTCACCAAATTTTGTTCTTCTAGGATGAAGCGTTCGTCTACAGTAGCAGTTTGTAAATTTAGGTTTCACTCTGTTCTCTCCTATATAGATAGATGAATTTGGAACTCTAAATTCAACATGGTTTGTAGTAGCTCTTTGAAACATGACAAAATAAAGGAGTTCTCCGTTTTGTCTCTATGGTTTGTTTTCACTTCAAGGAGCCCTATGCACAGACTGTGGAAAAGCACTTTCATTGAGAGGGGTTGCCAAGCTTCTAAATAATAATGAGTTTCTGAAATATCAGCAAATATTTTTTTCACACAATCTTGATGATACTTGGTGGTAATGATCTGTACAAAAATCCCACTTGGCTCAAGAAATATTGTTCTTCTAGGTTGAAGCGTTCTTCTACAGTAGCAGTTTTTAATATTTAGGTTTCACTCTGTTCTCTCCTGTATAGATAGATAAATTTGGTACTCTAAATCCAACTAGGTGTGTAATAGCTCTTTGAAAATTGACAAAATAAAGGAGTTCTCAGTTTTGTATCTATGATTTGTTTCCGCTTCATGTAGCCCTAAGCAGAGACTGTGGAAAAGCACTTTCATTGAAAGGGGTTGCCAAGCTTCCAAGAAACTATGAGTTTTTGAAACACCAGCATATATGTTTTCACCCAATGTTGATGATACGTGGTGGTCATGACAAGTACACAAATCCCACTTGGCTCACCAAACTTTGTTCTTCTAGGTTGAAGCGTTGGTTTACAGTAGCAGTTTTTATTTTTAGGTTTCACTCTGTTCTCTCCTATATAGATAGATGAATTTGGAACCCTAAATCCAACATGGTTTGTAGTAGCTCTTTGAAACTTGACAAAATAAAGGAGTTCTCAGTTTTTTTTCTATGATTTGTTTCCGCTTCATGTAGCCCTAAGCAGAGACTGTGGAAAACCACTTTTATTGAAAGGGGTTGCCAAGCTTCCAAGAAATTACGAGTTTCCGAAATACCAGCATATATATTTTCACCCAATGTTGATGATACGTGGTGGTAATGACAAGTACACAAATATCACTTGGCTCACCAAATTTTGTTCTTCTAGGTTGAAGCGTTCCTTTACAGTAGCAGTTTTTATTTTTAGGTTTCGCTCTGTTGTCTCCTATATAGATAGATGAATTTGGAACTCTAAATCCAACATGGTTTGTAGTAGCTCTTTGAAGCTTGACAAAATAAATGAGTTCTCAGTTTTCTCTCTATGATTTGTTTCCACTTCATGTAGCCCTAAGCACAGACTGTGGAAAAGCACTTTCATTGAAAGGGCTTCCCAAGCATCCAAGAAATTACGAATTTCTGAAAAACCAGCAAATATTTTTTCACCCAATGTTGATGATACGTGGTGGTAATGAGAAGTACACAAATCCCACTTGGCTCACCAAATTTTGTTCTTCTAGGTTGAAGCGTTCGTTTACAGTAGCATTTTTTATTTTTAGGTTTCACTCTGTTCTCTCCAATATAGATAGAAGAATTTGGAACTCTAAATCCAACATGGTTTGTAGTAGCTCTTTGAAACTTGACAAAATAAAGGAGTTCTCAGGTTGGTCTCTATGGTTTGTTTTCTCTTCAACTAGCCCTAGGCACAGACTGTGGAAAGCACTTTCATTTAGAGGGGTTGCGAAGCTTTTAAGAAAACGAGTTTCCGAAATACCAGCAAATATTTTTTCACCCAATCTTGATGATACTTGGTGGTAATGATCAGCACACAATTCCCACTTGGCTCACCAAATTTTCTTCTTCTAGGTTGAAGCGTTCGTTTACAGTAGCATTTTTTATTTTTAGGTTTCACTCTGTTCTCTCCTATATACATAGAAGAATTTGGAACTCTAAATGCAACATGGTTTGTAGTAGCTCTTTGAAACTTGACAAAATAAAGGAGTTCTCAGGTTTGTCTCTATGGTTTGTTTTCTCTTCAAGTAGCCCTAGGCACAGACTGTGGAAAGCACTTTCATTTAGAGGGGTTGCCAAGCTTCTAGAAATAACGAGTTTCCGAAACACCAGCAAATATTTTTTCACCTAATGTTGATGATACTTCGTGGTAATGATCAGTACACAAATCCCACTTGGCTCACCAAATTTTGTTCTTCTATGTTGAAGCGTTCGTCTACAGTAGCAGTTTTTATATTTAGGTATCATTCTGTTCTCTCCTATATAAATAGATGAATTTGGAACACTTAATTTAACATGGTGTGTAATAGCTCTTTGAAACTTGACAAAAAAAAGGAGTTCTCAGTTTTGTCTCTATGGTTTGTTTCCTCTTCATGTAGCCCTAGGCTAAGACTGTGGAAAAGCACTTTCATTGAGAGGGGTTGCCAAGCATCCAAGAAATTACGATTTTCTGAAATACCAGCAAATATTTTTTCACCCAATGTTGATGATACGTGGTGGTAATGACAAGTACACAAATCCCACTTGGCTCACCAAATTTTGATATTCTAGGTTGAAGCGTTCGTTTACAGTAGCATTTTTTATTTTTAGGTTTCACTCTATTCTCTCCTATATAGATAGATGAATTTGGAACTCTAAATCCAACATGGTTTGTAGTAGCTCTTTGAAACTTGACAAAATAAAGGGTAATCAGGTTTGTCTCTATGGTTTGTTTCCTCTTCAAGTAGCCCTAGGCACAGACTGTGGAAAAGCACTTTCATTTAGACGGGTTGCCAAGCTTCTAGAAATAACGAGTTTCCGAAACACCAGCAAATATTTTTCCACCTAATGTTGATGATACTTGGTGGTAATGATTAGTACACAAATCCCACTTGGCTCACCAAATTTTGTTCTTCTAGGTTGAAGCGTTCGTCTACAGTAGCAGTTTTTTTTTTTATAGGTTTCACTCTGTTCTCTCCTATATAGATAGGTGAATTTGGAACTCTAAATCCAACATGGTGTCTAATAGCTCTTTGAAAATTGACAAAATAAAGGAGTTTTCAGTTTTGTCTCTACTATTTGTTTCCGATTCATGTAGCCCTAAGCAGAGACTGTGGAAAAGCTCTTTCAATGAAAGGGGTTGCCAAGCTTCCCCGAAATTATGAGTTTCCGGAATACCAGCAAATATTTTTTCACCCAATCTTGATGATACTTGGTGGTAATGATCTGTACAAAAATCCCACTTGGCTCACCAAATTTTGTTCTTCTAGGTTGAAGCGTTCGTCTACAGTAGCAGTTTTTAAATTTAGGTTTCACTCTGTTCTCTCCTATATAGATAGATGAATTTGGAACTCTAAATTCAACATGGTTTGTAGTAGCTCTTTGAAACATGACAAAATAAGGAGTTCTCCGTTTTGTCTCTATGGTTTGTTTTCACTTCAAGGAGCCCTATGCACAGACTGTGGAAAAGCACTTTCATTGAGAGGGGTTGCCAAGCTTCTAAATAATAATGAGTTTCTGAAATATCAGCAAATATTTTTTTCACACTATCTTGATGATACTTGGTGGTAATGATCTGTACAAAAATCCCACTTGGCTCAAGAAATATTGTTCTTCTAGGTTGAAGCGTTCTTCTACAGTAGCAGTTTTTAATATTTAGGTTTCACTCTGTTCTCTCCTGTATAGATAGATAAATTTGGTACTCTAAATCCAACTAGGTGTGTAATAGCTCTTTGAAAATTGACAAAATAAAGGAGTTCTCAGTTTTGTATCTATGATTTGTTTCCGCTTCATGTAGCCCTAAGCAGAGACTGTGGAAAAGCACTTTCATTGAAAGGGGTTGCCAAGCTTCCAAGAAACTATGAGTTTTTGAAACACCAGCATATATGTTTTCACCCAATGTTGATGATACGTGGTGGTCATGACAAGTACACAAATCCCACTTGGCTCACCAAACTTTGTTCTTCTAGGTTGAAGCGTTGGTTTACAGTAGCAGTTTTTATTTTTAGGTTTCACTCTGTTCTCTCCTATATAGATAGATGAATTTGGAACCCTAAATCCAACATGGTTTGTAGTAGCTCTTTGAAACTTGACAAAATAAAGGAGTTCTCAGTTTTTTTTCTATGATTTGTTTCCGCTTCATGTAGCCCTAAGCAGAGACTGTGGAAAACCACTTTTATTGAAAGGGGTTGCCAAGCTTCCAAGAAATTACGAGTTTCCGAAATACCAGCATATATATTTTCACCCAATGTTCATGATACGTGGTGGTAATGACAAGTACACAAATATCACTTGGCTCACCAAATTTTGTTCTTCTAGGTTGAAGCGTTCCTTTACAGTAGCAGTTTTTATTTTTAGGTTTCGCTCTGTTGTCTCCTATATAGATAGATGAATTTGGAACTCTAAATCCAACATGGTTTGTAGTAGCTCTTTGAAGCTTGACAAAATAAATGAGTTCTCAGTTTTCTCTCTATGATTTGTTTCCACTTCATGTAGCCCTAAGCACAGACTGTGGAAAAGCACTTTCATTGAAAGGGCTTCCCAAGCATCCAAGAAATTACGAATTTCTGAAAAACCAGCAAATATTTTTTCACCCAATGTTGATGATACGTGGTGGTAATGAGAAGTACACAAATCCCACTTGGCTCACCAAATTTTGTTCTTCTAGGTTGAAGCGTTCGTTTACAGTAGCATTTTTTATTTTTAGGTTTCACTCTGTTCTCTCCAATATAGATAGAAGAATTTGGAACTCTAAATCCAACATGGTTTGTAGTAGCTCTTTGAAACTTGACAAAATAAAGGAGTTCTCAGGTTGGTCTCTATGGTTTGTTTTCTCTTCAACTAGCCCTAGGCACAGACTGTGGAAAGCACTTTCATTTAGAGGGGTTGCGAAGCTTTTAAGAAAACGAGTTTCCGAAATACCAGCAAATATTTTTTCACCCAATCTTGATGATACTTGGTGGTAATGATCAGCACACAATTCCCACTTGGCTCACCAAATTTTCTTCTTCTAGGTTGAAGCGTTCGTTTACAGTAGCATTTTTTATTTTTAGGTTTCACTCTGTTCTCTCCTATATACATAGAAGAATTTGGAACTCTAAATGCAACATGGTTTGTAGTAGCTCTTTGAAACTTGACAAAATAAAGGAGTTCTCAGGTTTGTCTCTATGGTTTGTTTTCTCTTCAAGTAGCCCTAGGCACAGACTGTGGAAAGCACTTTCATTTAGAGGGGTTGCCAAGCTTCTAGAAATAACGAGTTTCCGAAACACCAGCAAATATTTTTTCACCTAATGTTGATGATACTTCGTGGTAATGATCAGTACACAAATCCCACTTGGCTCACCAAATTTTGTTCTTCTATGTTGAAGCGTTCGTCTACAGTAGCAGTTTTTATATTTAGGTATCATTCTGTTCTCTCCTATATAAATAGATGAATTTGGAACACTTAATTTAACATGGTGTGTAATAGCTCTTTGAAACTTGACAAAAAAAAAGGAGTTCTCAGTTTTGTCTCTATGGTTTGTTTCCTCTTCATGTAGCCCTAGGCTAAGACTGTGGAAAAGCACTTTCATTGAGAGGGGTTGCCAAGCATCCAAGAAATTACGATTTTCTGAAATACCAGCAAATATTTTTTCACCCAATGTTGATGATACGTGGTGGTAATGACAAGTACACAATTCCCACTTGGCTCACCAAATTTTCTTCTTCTAGGTTGAAGCGTTCGTTTACAGTAGCATTTTTTATTTTTAGGTTTCACTCTATTCTCTCCTATATAGATAGATGAATTTGGAACTCTAAATCCAACATGGTTTGTAGTAGCTCTTTGAAACTTGACAAAATAAAGGGTAATCAGGTTTGTCTCTATGGTTTGTTTCCTCTTCAAGTAGCCCTAGGCACAGACTGTGGAAAAGCACTTTCATTTAGACGGGTTGCCAAGCTTCTAGAAATAACGAGTTTCCGAAACACCAGCAAATATTTTTTCACCTAATGTTGATGATACTTGGTGGTAATGATTAGTACACAAATCCCACTTGGCTCACCAAATTTTGTTCTTCTAGGTTGAAGCGTTCGTCTACAGTAGCAGTTTTTTTTTTTTATAGGTTTCACTCTGTTCTCTCCTATATAGATAGGTGAATTTGGAACTCTAAATCCAACATGGTGTCTAATAGCTCTTTGAAAATTGACAAAATAAAGGAGTTTTCAGTTTTGTCTCTACTATTTGTTTCCGATTCATGTAGCCCTAAGCAGAGACTGTGGAAAAGCTCTTTCAATGAAAGGGGTTGCCAAGCTTCCCCGAAATTACGAGTTTCCGGAATACCAGCAAATATTTTTTCACCCAATCTTGATGATACTTGGTGGTAATGATCTGTACAAAAATCCCACTTGGCTCACCAAATTTTGTTCTTCTAGGATGAAGCGTTCGTCTACAGTAGCAGTTTGTAAATTTAGGTTTCACTCTGTTCTCTCCTATATAGATAGATGAATTTGGAACTCTAAATTCAACATGGTTTGTAGTCGCTCTTTGAAACATGACAAAATAAAGGAGTTCTCCGTTTTGTCTCTATGGTTTGTTTTCACTTCAAGGAGCCCTATGCACAGACTGTGGAAAAGCACTTTCATTGAGATGGGTTGCCAAGCTTCTAAATAATAATGAGTTTCTGAAATATCAGCAAATATTTTTTTCACACAATCTTGATGATACTTGGTGGTAATGATCTGTACAAAAATCCCACTTGGCTCAAGAAATATTGTTCTTCTAGGTTGAAGCGTTCTTCTACAGTAGCAGTTTTTAATATTTAGGTTTCACTCTGTTCTCTCCTGTATAGATAGATAAATTTGGTACTCTAAATCCAACTAGGTGTGTAATAGCTCTTTGAAAATTGACAAAATAAAGGAGTTCTCAGTTTTGTATCTATGATTTGTTTCCGCTTCATGTAGCCCTAAGCAGAGACTGTGGAAAAGCACTTTCATTGAAAGGGGTTGCCAAGCTTCCAAGAAACTATGAGTTTTTGAAACACCAGCATATATGTTTTCACCCAATGTTGATGATACGTGGTGGTCATGACAAGTACACAAATCCCACTTGGCTCACCAAACTTTGTTCTTCTAGGTTGAAGCGTTGGTTTACAGTAGCAGTTTTTATTTTTAGGTTTCACTCTGTTCTCTCCTATATAGATAGATGAATTTGGAACCCTAAATCCAACATGGTTTGTAGTAGCTCTTTGAAACTTGACAAAATAAAGGAGTTCCCAGTTTTTTTTTCTATGATTTGTTTCTGCTTCATGTAGCCCTAAGCAGAGACTGTGGAAAACCACTTTTATTGAAAGGGGTTGCCAAGCTTCCAAGAAATTACAAGTTTCCGAAATACCAGCATATATATTTTCACCCAATGTTGATGATACGTGGTGGTAATGACAAGTACACAAATATCACTTGGCTCACCAAATTTTGTTCTTCTAGGTTGAAGCGTTCCTTTACAGTAGCAGTTTTTATTTTTAGGTTTCGCTCTGTTGTCTCCTATATAGATAGATGAATTTGGAACTCTAAATCCAACATGGTTTGTATTAGCTCTTTGAAGCTTGACAAAATAAATGAGTTCTCAGTTTTCTCTCTATGATTTGTTTCCACTTCATGTAGCCCTAAGCACAGACTGTGGAAAAGCACTTTCATTGAAAGGGCTTCCCAAGCATCCAAGAAATTACGAATATCTGAAAAACCAGCAAATATTTTTTCACCCAATCTTGATGATACTTGGTGTAATGATCGGTAGACAAATCCCACTTGACTCACCAAATTTTTTTCTTCTAGGTTGAAGCGTTCGTTTACAGTAGCAGTTTATATTTTTAGGTTCCCTCTGTTCTATCCTATATAGATAGATGAATTTGGAACTCTAAATCCAACATGGTTTGTAGTAGCTCTTTGAAACTTGACAAAATAAAGGGTAATCAGGTTTGTCTCTATGGTTTGTTTCCTCTTCAAGTAGCCCTAGGCACAGACTGTGGAAAAGCACTTTCATTTAGACGGGTTGCCAAGCTTCTAGAAATAACGAGTTTCCGAAACACCAGCAAATATTTTTTCACCTAATGTTGATGATACTTGGTGGTAATGATTAGTACACAAATCCCACTTGGCTCACCAAATTTTGTTCTTCTAGGTTGAAGCGTTCGTCTACAGTAGCAGTTTTTTTTTTTTTATAGGTTTCACTCTGTTCTCTCCTATATAGATAGGTGAATTTGGAACTCTAAATCCAACATGGTGTCTAATAGCTCTTTGAAAATTGACAAAATAAAGGAGTTTTCAGTTTTGTCTCTACTATTTGTTTCCGATTCATGTAGCCCTAAGCAGAGACTGTGGAAAAGCTCTTTCAATGAAAGGGGTTGCCAAGCTTCCCCGAAATTACGAGTTTCCGGAATACCAGCAAATATTTTTTCACCCAATCTTGATGATACTTGGTGGTAATGATCTGTACAAAAATCCCACTTGGCTCACCAAATTTTGTTCTTCTAGGATGAAGCGTTCGTCTACAGTAGCAGTTTGTAAATTTAGGTTTCACTCTGTTCTCTCCTATATAGATAGATGAATTTGGAACTCTAAATTCAACATGGTTTGTAGTAGCTCTTTGAAACATGACAAAATAAAGGAGTTCTCCGTTTTGTATCTATGGTTTGATTTCACTTCAAGGAGCCCTATGCACAGACTGTGGAAAAGCACTTTCATTGAGAGGGGTTGCCAAGCTTCTAAATAATAATGAGTTTCTGAAATATCAGCAAATATTTTTTTCACACAATCTTGATGATACTTGGTGGTAATGATCTGTACAAAAATCCCACTTGGCTCAAGAAATATTGTTCTTCTAGGTTGAAGCGTTCTTCTACAGTAGCAGTTTTTAATATTTAGGTTTCACTCTGTTCTCTCCTGTATAGATAGATAAATTTGGTACTCTAAATCCAACTAGGTGTGTAATAGCTCTTTGAAAATTGACAAAATAAAGGAGTTCTCAGTTTTGTATCTATGATTTGTTTCCGCTTCATGTAGCCCTAAGCAGAGACTGTGGAAAAGCACTTTCATTGAAAGGGGTTGCCAAGCTTCCAAGAAACTATGAGTTTTTGAAACACCAGCATATATGTTTTCACCCAATGTTGATGATACGTGGTGGTCATGACAAGTACACAAATCCCACTTGGCTCACCAAACTTTGTTCTTCTAGGTTGAAGCGTTGGTTTACAGTAGCAGTTTTTATTTTTAGGTTTCACTCTGTTCTCTCCTATATAGATAGATGAATTTGGAACCCTAAATCCAACATGGTTTGTAGTAGCTCTTTGAAACTTGACAAAATAAAGGAGTTCTCAGTTTTTTTTCTATGATTTGTTTCCGCTTCATGTAGCCCTAAGCAGAGACTGTGGAAAACCACTTTTATTGAAAGGGGTTGCCAAGCTTCCAAGAAATTACGAGTTTCCGAAATACCAGCATATATATTTTCACCCAATGTTGATGATACGTGGTGGTAATGACAAGTACACAAATATCACTTGGCTCACCAAATTTTGTTCTTCTAGGTTGAAGCGTTCCTTTACAGTAGCAGTTTTTATTTTTAGGTTTCGCTCTGTTGTCTCCTATATAGATAGATGAATTTGGAACTCTAAATCCAACATGGTTTGTAGTAGCTCTTTGAAGCTTGACAAAATAAATGAGTTCTCAGTTTTCTCTCTATGATTTGTTTCCACTTCATGTAGCCCTAAGCACAGACTGTGGAAAAGCACTTTCATTGAAAGGGCTTCCCAAGCATCCAAGAAATTACGAATATCTGAAAAACCAGCAAATATTTTTTCACCCAATCTTGATGATACTTGGTGTAATGATCGGTAGACAAATCCCACTTGACTCACCAAATTTTTTTCTTCTAGGTTGAAGCGTTCGTTTACAGTAGCAGTTTATATTTTTAGGTTCCCTCTGTTCTATCCTATATAGATAGATGAATTTGGAACTCTAAATCCAACATGGTTTGTAGTAGCTCTTTGAAACTTGACAAAATAAAGGGTAATCAGGTTTGTCTCTATGGTTTGTTTCCTCTTCAAGTAGCCCTAGGCACAGACTGTGGAAAAGCACTTTCATTTAGACGGGTTGCCAAGCTTCTAGAAATAACGAGTTTCCGAAACACCAGCAAATATTTTTTCACCTAATGTTGATGATACTTGGTGGTAATGATTAGTACACAAATCCCACTTGGCTCACCAAATTTTGTTCTTCTAGGTTGAAGCGTTCGTCTACAGTAGCAGTTTTTTTTTTTTATAGGTTTCACTCTGTTCTCTCCTATATAGATAGGTGAATTTGGAACTCTAAATCCAACATGGTGTCTAATAGCTCTTTGAAAATTGACAAAATAAAGGAGTTTTCAGTTTTGTCTCTACTATTTGTTTCCGATTCATGTAGCCCTAAGCAGAGACTGTGGAAAAGCTCTTTCAATGAAAGGGGTTGCCAAGCTTCCCCGAAATTATGAGTTTCCGGAATACCAGCAAATATTTTTTCACCCAATCTTGATGATACTTGGTGGTAATGATCTGTACAAAAATCCCACTTGGCTCACCAAATTTTGTTCTTCTAGGTTGAAGCGTTCGTCTACAGTAGCATTTTTTAAATTTAGGTTTCACTCTGTTCTCTCCTATATAGATAGATGAATTTGGAACTCTAAATTCAACATGGTTTGTAGTAGCTCTTTGAAACATGACAAAATAAAGGAGTTCTCCGTTTTGTCTCTATGGTTTGTTTTCACTTCAAGGAGCCCTATGCACAGACTGTGGAAAAGCACTTTCATTGAGAGGGGTTGCCAAGCTTCTAAATAATAATGAGTTTCTGAAATATCAGCAAATATTTTTTTCACACAATCTTGATGATACTTGGTGGTAATGATCTGTACAAAAATCCCACTTGGCTCAAGAAATATTGTTCTTCTAGGTTGAAGCGTTCTTCTACAGTAGCAGTTTTTAATATTTAGGTTTCACTCTGTTCTCTCCTGTATAGATAGATAAATTTGGTACTCTAAATCCAACTAGGTGTGTAATAGCTCTTTGAAAATTGACAAAATAAAGGAGTTCTCAGTTTTGTATCTATGATTTGTTTCCGCTTCATGTAGCCCTAAGCAGAGACTGTGGAAAAGCACTTTCATTGAAAGGGGTTGCCAAGCTTCCAAGAAACTATGAGTTTTTGAAACACCAGCATATATGTTTTCACCCAATGTTGATGATACGTGGTGGTCATGACAAGTACACAAATCCCACTTGGCTCACCAAACTTTGTTCTTCTAGGTTGAAGCGTTGGTTTACAGTAGCAGTTTTTATTTTTAGGTTTCACTCTGTTCTCTCCTATATAGATAGATGAATTTGGAACCCTAAATCCAACATGGTTTGTAGTAGCTCTTTGAAACTTGACAAAATAAAGGAGTTCTCAGTTTTTTTTCTATGATTTGTTTCCGCTTCATGTAGCCCTAAGCAGAGACTGTGGAAAACCACTTTTATTGAAAGGGGTTGCCAAGCTTCCAAGAAATTACGAGTTTCCGAAATACCAGCATATATATTTTCACCCAATGTTGATGATACGTGGTGGTAATGACAAGTACACAAATATCACTTGGCTCACCAAATTTTGTTCTTCTAGGTTGAAGCGTTCCTTTACAGTAGCAGTTTTTATTTTTAGGTTTCGCTCTGTTGTCTCCTATATAGATAGATGAATTTGGAACTCTAAATCCAACATGGTTTGTAGTAGCTCTTTGAAGCTTGACAAAATAAATGAGTTCTCAGTTTTCTCTCTATGATTTGTTTCCACTTCATGTAGCCCTAAGCACAGACTGTGGAAAAGCACTTTCATTGAAAGGGCTTCCCAAGCATCCAAGAAATTACGAATTTCTGAAAAACCAGCAAATATTTTTTCACCCAATGTTGATGATACGTGGTGGTAATGAGAAGTACACAAATCCCACTTGGCTCACCAAATTTTGTTCTTCTAGGTTGAAGCGTTCGTTTACAGTAGCATTTTTTATTTTTAGGTTTCACTCTGTTCTCTCCAATATAGATAGAAGAATTTGGAACTCTAAATCCAACATGGTTTGTAGTAGCTCTTTGAAACTTGACAAAATAAAGGAGTTCTCAGGTTGGTCTCTATGGTTTGTTTTCTCTTCAACTAGCCCTAGGCACAGACTGTGGAAAGCACTTTCATTTAGAGGGGTTGCGAAGCTTTTAAGAAAACGAGTTTCCGAAATACCAGCAAATATTTTTTCACCCAATCTTGATGATACTTGGTGGTAATGATCAGAACACAATTCCCACTTGGCTCACCAAATTTTCTTCTTCTAGGTTGAAGCGTTCGTTTACAGTAGCATTTTTTATTTTTAGGTTTCACTCTGTTCTCTCCTATATACATAGAAGAATTTGGAACTCTAAATGCAACATGGTTTGTAGTAGCTCTTTGAAACTTGACAAAATAAAGGAGTTCTCAGGTTTGTCTCTATGGTTTGTTTTCTCTTCAAGTAGCCCTAGGCACAGACTGTGGAAAGCACTTTCATTTAGAGGGGTTGCCAAGCTTCTAGAAATAACGAGTTTCCGAAACACCAGCAAATATTTTTTCACCTAATGTTGATGATACTTCGTGGTAATGATCAGTACACAAATCCCACTTGGCTCACCAAATTTTGTTCTTCTATGTTGAAGCGTTCGTCTACAGTAGCAGTTTTTATATTTAGGTATCATTCTGTTCTCTCCTATATAAATAGATGAATTTGGAACACTTAATTTAACATGGTGTGTAATAGCTCTTTGAAACTTGACAAAAAAAAAGGAGTTCTCAGTTTTGTCTCTATGGTTTGTTTCCTCTTCATGTAGCCCTAGGCTAAGACTGTGGAAAAGCACTTTCATTGAGAGGGGTTGCCAAGCATCCAAGAAATTACGATTTTCTGAAATACCAGCAAATATTTTTTCACCCAATGTTGATGATACGTGGTGGTAATGACAAGTACACAAATCCCACTTGGCTCACCAAATTTTGATATTCTAGGTTGAAGCGTTCGTTTACAGTAGCATTTTTTATTTTTAGGTTTCACTCTATTCTCTCCTATATAGATAGATGAATTTGGAACTCTAAATCCAACATGGTTTGTAGTAGCTCTTTGAAACTTCACAAAATAAAGGAGTTCTCAGTTTTGTTTCTATGGTTTGTATCCTCTTCAAGTAGCCGTAGGCACAGACTGTGGAAAAGCACTTTCATTGAGAGGGCTTGCCAAGCTTTTAAGGTAACGAATTTCCGAAATACCAGCAAATATTTTTTCACCCAATCTTGATGATACTTGGTGGTAATGATCGGTACACAAATCCCACTTGACTCACCAAATTTTTTTCTTCTAGGTTGAAGCGTTCGTTTACACTAGCAGTTTATATTTTTAGGTTCCCTCTGTTCTATCCTATATAGATAGATGAATTTGGAACTCTAAATCCAACATGGTTTGTAGTAGCTCTTTGAAACTTGACAAAATAAAGGAGTTATCATCTTTGTCTCTATGGTTTGTTTCCGCTTCATGTAGCCCTAAGCAGAGACTGTGGAAAACCACTTTTATTGAAAGGGGTTGCCAAGCTTCCAAGAAATTATGAGTTTCCGAATTACCAGCATATATATTTTCACCCAATGTTGATGAGACGTGGTGGTAATGACAAGTACACAAATCCCACTTGGCTCACCAAATTTTGTTCTTCTAGGTTGAAGTGTTCGTTTACAGTAGCAGTTTTTATTTTTAGGTTTTGCTCTGTTGTCTCCTATATAGATAGAAGAATTTGGAACTCTAAATCCAACATGGTTTGTAGTAGCTCTTTGAAACTTGACAAAATAAAGGAGTTCTCAGTTTTCTCTCTACGATTTGTTTCCACTTCATGTAGCCCTAAGCAGAGACTGTGGAAAAGCACTTTCATTGAAAGGGCTTGCCAAGCATCCAAGAAATTACGAATTTCTGAAAAACCAGCAAATATTTTTTCACCCAAAGTTGATGATACGTGGTGGTAATGAGAAGTACACAAATCCCACTTGGCTCACCAAATTTTGTTCTTCTAGGTTGAAGCGTTCGTTTACAGTAGCATTTTTTATTTTTAGGTTTCACTCTGTTCTCTCCTATATAGATAGATGAATTTGGAACTCCAAATCCAACATGGTTTGTAGTAGCTCTTTGAAACTTGACAAAGTAAAGGAGTTCTCAGTTTTGTTTCTATGGTTTGTATCCTCTTCAACTAGCCCTAGGCACAGACTGTAGAAAAGCACTTTCATTGAGAAGGGTTGCCAAGCTTTTAAGAAAAAGAGTTTCCGAAATGCCAGCAAATATTTTTTCACCCAATCTTGGTGATACTTGGTGGTAATGATCAGTACACAAATCCCACTTGGCTCACCAAATTTTCTTCTTCTAGGTTGTTGCGTTCGTCTACAATAGCAGTTTTTATATTTAGGTTTCACTGTGTTCTCTCCTATATAGATAGATGAAGTTGGAACTCTAAATCCAACATGGTTTGTAGTAGCTATTTGAAACTTGACAAAGTAAAGGAGTTCTCAGTTTTGTCTCTATGGTTTGTTTCCTCTTCAAGTAGCCCTAGGCACAGACTGTGGAAAGGAACTTTCATTGAGAGGGGTTGCCAAGCTTCTAAGAAATAACGAGTTTCTGAAATACCAGCAAATATTTTTTCCACCCAATCTTGATGATACTTGGTGATAATGATCAGTACTAAAATCCCACTTGGCTCACCAATTTTCTTCTTCTAGGTTGAAGCGTTCGTTTAGAGTAGCAGTATTTATTTTTAGGTTTCACTCTGTTCTCTCCTATATAGATAGATGAATTTGGAACTCTAAATCCAAATTGGTTTGTAGTAGCTCTTTGAAACTTGACAAAATAAAGGAGTTCTCAGTTTTGTCTCTATGGTTTGTTTCCTTTCAAGTAGCCCTAGGCACAGACTGTGGAAAAGCACTTTCATTGAGAGGGGTTGCCAAGCTTCTAAGAAATAACGAGTTTCCGAAATACCAGCAAATATTTTTTCACGCAAACTTGATGATACTTGGTGGTAATGATCAGTACACAAATCGCACTGGACTCTCTAAATTTTGTTCTTTTAGGTTGAAGAATTCGTTTACAGTAGCAGTTTATATTTTTATGTTCCCTCTGCTCTCTCCTATATAGATAGATGAATTTGGAACTCTAAATCCAACATGGTTTGTAGTAGCTCTTTGAGCCTTGACAAAATAAAGGAGTTCTCAGTTTTGTCTCTATGATTTGTTTCCGTTTCATGTAGCCCTATGTAGAGACTTTGGAAAAGCACTTATATTGAAAGGGATTGCCAATCTTCCAAGAAATTACAAGTTTCTGAAATACCAGCAAATATTTTTTCACCCAAAGTTGATATTCGTGGTGGTAATGACAAGTACACAGATCCCACTTTGCTCACCAAATTTTGTTCTTCTAGGTTGAAGCTTTCTTTTACAGTAGCAGTTTTATTTTAAGTTTCAGTCTGTTCTCTCCTATATAGATAGATGAATTTGGAACTCTAAATCCAACTTAGTGTCTAGTCGCTATTTGAAACTTGACAAAATAAAGGTGTTCTCAGTTTTGTCTCTATGGTTTGTTCACTCTTCAAGTAGCCCTATGCACAGACTTTGGAAAAGAACTTTAATTGAGAGGGGTTGCCAAGCCTCTAAGAAATAACGAGTTTCTGAAATACCAGCAAATATTTTTTCCACCCAATCTTGATGATACTTGGTGGTAATGATGAGGATACAAATCCCACTTGGCTCACCAAATTTTGTTCTTCTAGGTTGAAGCGTTCATTTACAGTAGCAGTTTTTATATTTAGGTATCATTCTGTTCTCTCCTATATAAATAGATGAATTTGGAACACTTAATTTAACATGGTGTGTAATAGCTCTTTGAAACTTGACAAAAAAAAGGAGTTCTCAGTTTTGTGTCTATGGTTTGTTTCCTCTTCATGTAGCCCTAGGCTCAGACTGTGGAAAAGCACTTTCATTGAGAGGGGTTGCCAAGCATCCAAGAAATTACGAATTTCTGAAATACCAGCAAATATTTTTTCACCCAATGTTGATGATACGTGGTGGTAATGACAAGTACACAAATCCCACTTGACTCACCAAATTTTTTTCTTCTAGATTGAAGCGTTCGTTTACAGTAGCAGTTTATATTTTTAGGTTCCCTCCGTTCTATCCTATATAGATAGATGAATTTGGAACTCTATATCCAACATGGTTTGTAGTAGCTCTTTGAAACTTGACAAAATAAAGGAGTTATCAGGTTTGTCTCTATGGTTTGTTTCCTCATCAAGTAGCCCTAGGCACAGACTGTGGAAAAGCACTTTCATTTAGGGGGGTTGCCAAGCTTCTAGAAATAACGAGTTTCCGAAACACCAGCAAATATTTTTTCGCCTAATGTTGATGATACTTGGTGATAATGATTAGTACACAAATCCCACTTGGCTCACCAAATTTTGTTCTTCTAGGTTGAAGCGGTCCTCTACAGTAGCAGTTTTTTTTTTTTTTTTTTAGGTTTCACTCTATTCTCTCCTATATAGATAAATGAATTTGGAACTCTAAATCCAACATGGTGTGTAATAGCTCTTTGAAAATTGACAAAATAAAGGAGTTCTCAGTTTTGTCTCTACTATTTTTTTCCGCTTCATGAAGCCATAAGCAGAGACTTTGGAAAAGCTCTTTCAATGAAAGGGGTTGCCAAGCTTCCCAGAAATTACGAGTTTCCGAAATACCAGCAAATATTTTTTCTCCCAATCTTGATGATGCGTGGTGGTAATGACAAGTACACAAATCCCACTTGGCTCACCAAATTTTGTTCTTTAAGGTTGAAGCGTTGGTTTACAGTAGCAGTTTTTATTTTTAGGTTTCACTCTGTTCTCTCCTATATAGATAGATGAATTTGGAACTCTAAATCTAACATGTTTTGTAGTACTATTTGAAACTTGACAAAATAAAGGAGTTCTCGGTTTTGTCACTATGGTTTGTTTCCTCTTCAAGGAGCCCTAGGCACAGACTGTGGAAAAGCACTTTCATTGAGAGGGGATGCCAAGTTTCTAAGAAATAATAATTTTCCGAAATACCAGCAAATATTTTTTCAACCAATCTTGATGATACTTGGTGGTAATGATCTGTACAAGAATCCCACTCGGCTCACCAAATTTTGTTCTTCTAGGTTGAAGCGTTCGTCTACAGTAGCAGTTTTTAAATTTAGGTTTCCCTCTGTTCTCTCCTATATAGATAGATGAATTTGGAACTCTAAATTCCACATGGTTTGTAGTAGCTCTTTGAAACTTCACAAAATAAAGGAGTTCTCAGTTTTGTCTCTATGGTTAGTTTCCACTTCAAGTAGCCCTATGCACAGACTGTGGAAAAGCAATTTCATTGAGAGGGGTTGTCAAGCTTCTAAGAAATAATGAGTTTCTGAAATACTAGCAAATATTTTTTCACACAATCTTGAATACTTGGTGGTAATGATCTGTACAAAAATCCCACTTGGCTCACCAAAATTTGTTCTTCTAGGTTGAAGCGTTCTTCTACAGTAGCAGTTTTTAATATTTAGGTTTCACTCTGTTCTCTCCTGTATAGATAGATAAATTTGGTACTCTAAATCCAACTAGGTGTGTAATAGCTCTTTGAAAACTGACAAAATAAAGGAGTTCTCAGTTTTGTATCTATGATTTCTTTCCGCTTCATGTAGACCTAAGCAGAGAATGTGGAAAAGCACTTTCATTGAAAGGGGTTGCCAAGCTTCCAAGAAACTATGAGTTTTTGAAACACCAGCATATATGTTTTCACCCAATGTTGATGATACGTGGTGGTCATGACAAGTACACAAATCCCACTTGACTCACCAAACTTTGTTCTTCTAGGATGAAGCGTTGGTTTACAGTAGCAGTTTTTATTTTTAGGTTTCACTCTGTTCTCTCCTATATAGATAGATGAATTTGGAACTCTAAATCCAACATGGTTTGTAGTAGCTCTTTGAAACTTGACAAACTAAAGTAGTTCTCAGTTTTGTTTCTACGATTTGTTTCCACTTCATGTAGCCCTAAGCAGAGACTGTGGAAAACCACTTTTATTGAAAGGGGTTGCCAAGCTTCCAAGAAATTACGAGTTTCCAAAATACCAGCATATATATTTTCACCCAATGTTGATGATACGTGGTGGTAATGACAAGTACACAAATCCCACTTGGCTCACAAAATTTTGTTCTTCTAGGTTGAAGCGTTCGTTTACAGTAGCAGTTTTTATTTTTAGGTTTCACTCTGTTCTCTCCTATATAGATAGATGAATTTGGAACTCTATATCCAACATGGTTTCTAGTAGCTCTTTGAAACTTGAGAAAATAAAGGAGTTCTCAGTTTTGTCTCTATGATTTGTTTCTGATTCAAGTAGCCCTAAGCAGAGACTGTGGAAAAGCACTTTCATTGAGAGGGTTTGCCAAGCTTCCAAGAAATTACGAGTTTCCGAAATACTAGCAAATATTTTTTCACCCAATCTTGATGATAAGTGGTGGTAATGATTAGAACACATATCCCACTTGGCTCACCAAATTTTGTTCTTCTAGGTTGAAGCGATCGTCTACAGTAGCAGTTTTTATATTTAGCTTTCCCTCTGTTCTCTCCTATATAGATAGATGAATTTGGAACTCTAAATCCAACATGGTTTATAGTAGCTCTTTGAAAATTGAGAAAATAAAGGAGTTCTCAGTTTTGTCTCCATGGTTTATTTCCTCTTCAAGTAGCCCTAAGCAGAGACTGCGGAAAAGCAGTTTCATTGAAAGGGGTTTCAAAGCTTCCATATAACGAGTTTCCGAAATGCCAGCAAATATTTTTTCAACCAATCTTGATGATACGAAGTGGTAATAACAAGTACACAAATCCCACTTGGCTTAACAAATTTTGTTCTTCTATGTTTAAGCGTTCGTCTACAGAAGCAGTTTTTATATTTAGGTTTCACTCTGTTCTCTCCTATATAGATAGATGAATTTGGAACTCTAAATCCAACATGGTTTGTAGTAGCTCCTTGAATCTTGACAAAATAAAGGAGTTCTCATTTTTGACTCAATGCTTTGTTTCCTCTTCAAGTAGCCTTAGGCACAGACTCTGGAAAAGCACTTTCATTGAGAGGGGTTGCCAAGCTTCTAAGAAATAACGAGTTTCCGAAATACCAGCAAATATTTTTTCACCCAATGTTGATGGCTCAATAAATTTTGTTCTTCTAGGTTGAAGAGTTCGTCTACAGTAGCAGTTTTAATATTTAGGATTCCTCTGTTCTCTCCTATATAGAATGTTGAATTTGGAACTCTAAATCCAACGTGGTGTGTAGTAGCTCTTTGAAACTTGACAAAATAAAGGAGTTCTCAGTTTTGTCTCAATGGTTTGTTTTCTCTTCAAGTAGCCCTAGGCACAGACTGTGGAAAAGCACTTTCATTGAGAGGGGTTGCCAAGCTTCTAAGAAATAACGAGTTTCCGAAATACCTGCAAATATTTTTTCACCCAATCTTGATGATACTTGGTTGTAATGATCAGTACACAAATCCCACTTGGCTCACCAAATTGTGTTTTTCTAGGTTGAAGCCTTCTTCTACAGTAGCAGTTTGTATATTTAGGTTTCACTCTGTTCTCTCCTATATAGATTGATGAATTTGGAACTCTAAATCCAACATGGTTTGTAGTAGCTCTTTGAAACCTGAGAAAATAAAGGAGTTCTCAGTTTTGTCTCTATGATTTCTTTCCGATTCAAGTAGCCCTAAGAAGAGACTGTGGAAAAGCACTTTCATTGAGAGGGTTTGCCACGCTTCCAAGAAATTACGAGTTTCCGAAATACTAGCAAATATTTTTTCACCCAATCTTGATGATACGTGGTGGTACTGAGAAGTGCACAAATCCCACTTGGCTCACCAAATTTTGTTCCTCTAGGTTGAAGCATTGGTTTACAGTAGCAGTTTTTATTTTTAAGTTTCACTCTGTTCTCTACTATATAGATAGATGAATTTGGAACTCTAAATCCAACATTGTCTGTAGTAGCTCTTTGAAATTTCACAAAATAAAGGAGTTCTCAGTTTTTTCTCTATGGTTTGTTTCCTCTTCATGTAGTCCAAGGCACAGACTGTGGAAAAGCACTTTCATTGAGAGGGGTTGCCAAGCTTCTAAGAAATAACGAGTTTCAGAAATACCAGCAAATATTTTTTCACCCAATCTTGATGATACTTGGTGGTAATAATCAGTACACAAATCCCACCTGGCTCAACAAATTTTGTTCTTCTATGTTGAAGCGTACGTTTGCAATAGCAGTTTTTATTTTTATTTTTCACTCTATTCTCTCCTATATAGATAGATGAATTTGGAACTCTAAATCCAACATTGTTTGTAGTAGCTCTTTGAAACTGTACAAAATAAAGGAGTTCTCAGTTTTGTCTCAATGGTTTGTTTCCTCTTCAAGTAGCCCTAGGCACAGACTGTGGAAAAGCAGTTTCATTGAGAGGGGTTGCCAAGCTTCCAAGAAATGATGAGTTTCCGAAATACCAGCAAATATTTTTTCAACCAATCTTGATGATTCTTGGTGGTAATGATCAGTACACAAATCCCACTTGGCTCAACAAATTGTGTTCTTCTAGGTTGAAGCGTTCGTCTACAGTAGCAGTTTATATATTTAGGTTTCACTCTGTTCTCTCCTATATAGATAGATGAATTTGGAACTCTATATCCAACATGGTTTGTAGTAGCTCTTTGAACCTTGAGAAAATAAAGGAGTTCTCCGTTTTGTCTCTATGATTTGTTTCTGATTCAAGTAGCCCTAAGCAGAGACTGTGGAAAAGCACTTTCATTGAGAGGGTTTGCCAAGCTTCCAAGAAATTACGAGTTTCCGAAATACTAGCAAATATTTCTTCACCCAATCTTGATGATACGTGGTGGTAATGATTAGTACACATATCCCACTGGGCTCACCAAGTTTTGTTCTTCTAGGTTGAAGTGATCGTCTACAGTAGCAGTTTTTATATTTAGTTTTCCCTCTGTTCTCTCCTATATAGATAGATGAATTTGGAACGCTAAATCCAACATGGTTTGTAGTAGCTCTTTGAAAATTGAGAAAATAAAGGAGTTCTCAGTTTTGTCTCCATGGTTTGTTTCCTCTTCAAGTAGCCCTAAGCAGAGACTGCGGAAAAGCACTTTCATTGAAAGGGTTTTCAAAGCTTCCAAATAACGAGTTTCCGAAATGCCAGCAAATATTTTTTCAAGCAATCTTGATGATACGAAGTGGTAATAACAAGTACACAAATCCCACTTGGCATAACAAATTTTGTTCTTCTAGGTTTATGCGTTCACCTACAGAAGCAGTTTTTATATTTAGGTTTCACTCTGTTCTCTCCTATATAGATAGATGAATTTGGAACTCTAAATCCAACATGGTTTGTAGTAGCTCCTTGAAACTTGACAAAATAAAGGAGTTCTCATTTTTTTCTCAATGCTTTGTTTCCTCTTCAAGTAGCCTTAGGCACAGACTGTGGAAAAGCACTTTCATTGAGAGGGGTTGCCAAGCTTCTAAGAAATAACGAGTTTCCGAAATACCAGCAAATATTTTTTCACCCATTGTTGATGGCTCAATAAATTTTGCTCTTCTAGGTTGAAGAGTTCGTCTACAGTAGCAGTTTTAATATTTAGGATTCCCTCTGTTCTCTCCTATATAGAATGTTGAATTTGGAACTCTAAATCCAACGTGGTGTGTAGTAGCTCTTTGAAACTTGAGAAAATAAAGGAGTTCTCAGTTTTGTCTTTATGATTTCTTTCCGATTCAAGTAGCCCTAAGAAGAGACTGTGGAAAAGCACTTTCATTGAGAGGGTTTGCCACGCTTCCAAGAAATTACGAGTTTCCGAAATACTAGCAAATATTTTTTCACCCAATCTTGATGATACGTGGTGGTACTGAGAAGTGCACAAATCCCACTTGGCTCACCAAATTTTGTTCCTCTAGGTTGAAGCATTGGTTTACAGTAGCAGTTTTTATTTTTAAGTTTCACTCTGTTCTCTACTATATAGATAGATGAATTTGGAACTCTAAATCCAACATTGTTTGTAGTATCTCTTTGAAATTTCACAAAATAAAGGAGTTCTCAGTTTTTTCTCTATGGTTTGTTTCCTCTTCATGTAGTCCAAGGCACAGACTGTGGAAAAGCACTTTCATTGAGAGGGGTTGCCAAGCTTCTAAGAAATAACGAGTTTCAGAAATACCAGCAAATATTTTTTCACCCAATCTTGATGATACTTGGTGGTAATAATCAGTACACAAATCCCACTTGGCTCAACAAATTTTGTTCTTCTAGGTTGAAGCGTACGTTTGCAATAGCAGTTTTTATTTTTATTTTTCACTCTATTCTCTCCTATATAGATAGATGAATTTGGAACTCTAAATCCAACATGATTTGTAGTAGCTCTTTGAAACTTGAAAAAATAAAGGAGTTCTAAGTTTTGTCTCTATGATTTTTTTCCGATTCAAGTAGCCCTAAGCAGAGACTGTGGAAAAGCACTTTCATTGAGAGGGGTTGCCAAGCTTCCAAGAAATGATGAGTTTCCGAAATACCAGCAAATATTTTTTCACACAATCTTGATGATACGTGGTGGTAATGACAATTCCACAAATCCCACTTGGCTCACCAAATTTCGTTCTTCTAGGTTGAAGCGTTCGTTTACAGTAGCAGTTTTTATTTTTAGGATTCAGTCTGTTCTCTACTATACAGAAAGATGAATTTGGAACTCTAAATCCAACATTGTTTGTAGTAGCTCTTTGAAACTTTACAAAATAAAGTAGTTCTCAGTTTTGTCTCCATGGTTTGTTTTTTCTTCAATTACCCGTAGTCACAGACTTTGGAAAAGCAGTTTCATTGAGAGGGGTTGCCAAGCTTCTAAGAAATAACGAGTTTCTGAAATACCAGCAAATATTTTTTCACCCAATCTTGATGATACTTGGTGGTAATGACCAGTACAAAAATCCCACTTGGCTCACCAAATTTTGTTCTTCTAGGTTGAAGCGTTCGTCTACAGTAGCAGTATATACATTTAGGTTTCACTCTGTTCTCTCCTATATAGATAGATGAATTTGGAACTCTAAATCCAACATGGTTTGTAGTAGCTCTTTGAAACTTGAGAAAATAAAGGAGTTCTCAGTTTTGTCTCTATGAATTGTTTCCGATTCAAGTAGCCCTAAGCAGAGACTGTGGAAAAGCACTTTCATTGAGAGGGTTTGCCACGCTTCCAAGAAATTACATATTTCCGAAATACTAGCAATATTTTTTCACCCAATCTTGATGATACGTGGTGGTAATGAGAAGTCCACAAATATCACTTGGTTCACCAAATTTTGTTCTTCTATGTTGAAGCATTGGTTTACAGTAGCATTTTTTATTTTTAGGTTTCACTCTGTTCTCTACTATATAGATAGATGAATTTGGAACTCTAAATCCAACATGATTTGTAGTAGCTCTTTGAAACTTGAGAAAATAAAGGAGTTCTCATTTTTGTCTCCATGGTTTGTTTTCTTTTCAAGTAGCCCTAAGCAGAGACTCTGGAAAAGCACTTTCATTAGAGGGGTTGCCAAGCTTCTAAAAAATAACGAGTTTCCGAAATACCAGCAAATATTTTTTCACCCAATGTTGATGATACTTGGTGGTAATGATCAGTACACAAATCCCACTTGGCTCACAAAATTTTGTTCTTCTAGGTTGAAGCGTTGGTCGACAGTAGCAGTTTTTATTTTTAGGATTCACTCTGTTCTCTCCTATATAGATAGATGAATTTGGAACTCTATATCCAACATGGTTTGTAGTAGCTCTTTGAAACTTGAGAAAATAAAGGAGTTCTCAGTTTTGTCTCTATGATTTGTTTCCGATTCAAGTAGCCCTAAGCAGACACTGGGGAGAAGCACTTTCATTGACAGGGGTTGAAACGCTTCCAAGAAATTACGAGTTTCGGAAATACTAGCAAATATTTTTTCACCCAATCTTGATGTTACGTGGTGGTAATGAGATGTATACAAATCCCACTTGGCTCACCAAATTTTGTTCTTCTAGGTTGAAGCATTGGTTACAGTAGCAGTTTTTATTTTTCGGTTTCCCTCTGTTCTCTACTATATAGATAGATGAATTTGGAACTCTAAATCCAACATGGTTTGTAGTAGCTCTTTGAAACTGTACAAAATAAAGGAGTTCTCAGTTTTGACTCTATGTTTTGTTTCCTCTTCAAGTCGCCCTAAGCACAGAAAGTGGAAAAGCACTTTCATTGAGAAATGTTGCCAAGCTTCTAAGAAATAACGAGTTTCTGAAATACCAGCAAATATTTTTTCACCCAATCTTGATGATACTGGGTGGTAATGATCAGTACACAAATCCCACTTGGCTCACCAAATTTTGTTCTTCTACGTTGACGTGATCGTCTACAGTAGCAGTTTTTATATTTAGGTTTCACTCTGTTCTCTCCTATATAGATAGATGAATTTGGAACTCTAAATGCAACATGTTTTCTAGTAGCTCTTTGAAACTTTACAAAATAAAGGAGTTCTCAGTTTTGGCTCTATGGTTTGTTTCCTCTTCAAGTAGCCCTAGGCACAGACTGTGTAAAAGCACTTTCATTGAAAGGGGTTTCAAAGCTTCCAAGAAATAACGAGTTTCCGAAATACCAGCAAATATTTTTTCACCCAATCTTGATGATACATGGTGGTAATGACAAGTACACAAATCCCACGTGGCTCAACAAATTTTGTTCTTCTAGGTTTAAGCATTCGTCTACAGTAGCAGTTTTTATATTTAGGTTTTACTCTGTTCTCTCCTATATAGATAGATGAATTTGAAACTCTAAATCCAACATGGTGTGTAGTAGCTCTTTGAAACTTGACAAAATAAAGGAGTTCTCATTTTTGTCTCAATGCTTTGTTTACTCTTCACGTAACCCTAGGCACAGACTGTAGAAAAGCACTTTCATTGAGAGGGGTTGCCAAGCTTCTAAGAAATAACGAGTTTCTGAAATACCTGCAAATATTTTTTCACCCAATCTTGATGATACTTGGTTGTAATGATCAGTACATAAATTACACTTGGCTCACCAAATTGTGTTCTTCTAGGTTGAAGCATTCGTCTACAGTAGCAGTTTATATATTTAGGTTTCAATCTGTTCTCTCCTACATAGATAGGTGAATTTGGAACTCTAAATCCAACATGGTTTGTAGTAGCTCTTTGAAACTTGAGAAAATAAAGGAGTTCTCAGTTTTGTCTCTATGATTTGTTTCCGATTCAAGTAGCCTTAAGCAGAGACTGTGGAAAAGCACTTTCATTGAGAGGGGTTGCCACGCTTCCAAGAAATTACGATTTTCCGAAATACTAGCAAATATTTTTTCACCCAATCTTGATGATACGTGGTGGTAATGAGAAGTCCACAAATCCCACTTGGCTCACCAAATTTTGTTCTTCTAGGTTGAAGCATTGGTTTACAGTAGCAGTTTTTATTTTTAGGTTTCACTCTGTTCTCTATTATATAGATACATGAATTTGGAACTCTAAATCCAACATTGATTGTAGTAGCTCTTTGAAACTTGACAAAATAAATGAGTTCTCAGTTTTTTCTCTATGGTTTGTTTCCTCTTCATGTAGTACAAGGCACAGACTGTGAAAAAGCACTTTAATTGAGAGGGGTTGCCAAGCTTCTAAGAAATAACGAGTTTCCAAAAATACCAGCAAATATTTTTTCACCCAATTTTGATGATACTTGGTGGTAATGATTAGTACACATATCCCACTTGGCTCACCAAATTTTGTTCTTCTAGGTTGAAGCGTTCGTCTACAGTAGCAGTTTTTATATTTAGGATTCCCTCTGTTTTCTCCTATATAGATAGTTGAATTTGGAACTCTAAATCCAACATGGTTTGTAGTAGCTCTTTGAAACTTGACAAAAGAAAGGAGTTCTCAGTTTTGTCTCAATGGTTTGTTTCCTCTTCAAGTAGCCCTAGGCACAGACTGTGGAAAAGCACTTTCATAGAAAGGGGATGCCAAGCTTCCATGAAATTACGAATGTCCGAAATACCTGCAAATATTTTATCACCCAATTTTGATGATACTGGGTGGTAATGATCAGTACACAAATCCTAGTTGGCTCACCAAATTTTGTTCTTCTACGTTGATGCGATCGTCTACAGTAGCAGTTTTTATATTTAGGTTTCCCTCTGTTCTCTCCTATATAGATAGTTGAATTTGGAACTCTAAATCCAACATGGTTTGTAGTAGCTCTTTGAAACTTGACAAAATAAAGGAGTTCTCAGTTTTGTCTCAATGGTTTGTTTCCTATTCAGGTAGCCCTATGCACAGACTGTGGAAAAGCACTTTCATTGAGAGGGGTTGCCAAGATTCTAAGAAATAACGAGTTTCCGAAATACCAGCAAATATTTTTTCACCCAACGTTGATGATACTTGGTGGTAATGACAAGTACACAAATCTCACTTGGCTCCGCAAATTTTGTTCTTCTAGGTTGAAGTGTTCGTCTACAGTTGCAGTTTTTATATTTAAGTTTCACTCCGTTCTCTCCTATATCGATAGATGAATTTGAAACTCTAAAACCAACATGGTTTGTAGTAGCTCTTTGAAACTTGAAAAAGCAAAGGAGTTCTCTGTTTTGTCTTTATGGTTTGTTTCCTCTTCATTAGCCCTAGGCACAGAATGTGGAAAAGCACTTTCATTGAGAGGGGTTGCCAAGCGTCTAAGAAATAACGAGATTCCGAAATACCAGCAAATATTTTTTCACCCAATCTTGATGATACTTGGTGGTAATGATCAGTACACAAATGCCACTTGGGTCACCAAATTTTGTTCTTCTAAGTTGAAGCGTTCGTCTACAGTAGCAGTTTTTATATTTAGGTTTCACTCTGTTCTCTCTTATATAAAGAGAAGAATTTGGAACTTCAAATCCAGCATGGTGTGTAATAGCTCTTTGAAACTTGACAAAATAAAGTAGTTCTCAGTTTTGTCTCTATGGTTTGTTTCCTCTTCAAGCAGCCCTAGGCACAGACTGTGGAAAAGCACTTTCATTGAGAGGGGTTGCCAAGCTTCCAAGAAGTTAAGAGTTTCCGAAATACCAGCAGATAATTTTTCACCCAATCTTGATGATACGTGGTGGTAATGAGAGGTACACAAATCCCACTTGTCTCACCAAATTTTGTTCTTCTAGGTAGAAGCGTTCATTTACAGTAGCAGTTGTTATTTTTAGGTTTCACTCTGTTCTCTTCTATATAGATAGAAGAATTTGGAACTCTAAATCCAACATGGTTTGAAGTAGCTCGTTGAAACTTGAGAAAATAAAGGAGTACTCAGTTTTCTCTCTATGGTTTGTTTCCTCTTCAAGTAGCCCTAGATACAGACTGCGGAAAAGCACTTTCATTGAGAGGGGTTGCCAAGCTTCTAATAAATAACGAGTTTTCGAAATTCCAGCAAATATTTTTTCACCCAATTTTGATGATACTTGGTGGTAATGATTAGTACACATATCCCAGTTGGCTCAACAAATTTTGTTCTTCTAGGTTGAAGCGTTCGTCTACAGTAGCAGTTTTTATATTTAGGTTTCACTCAGTTCTCTCCTATATAGGTAGATGAATTTGGAACTCTAAATCCAACATGGTTTGTAGTAGCTCTTTGAAACTTGACAAAATAACGGAGTTCTCAGTTTTAATCCCATGGTTTGTTTCCTCTTCAAGTAGCCCTAAGCAGAGACTGTGGAAAAGCACTTTCATTGAAAGGGGTTTCAAAGCTTCCAAGAAATAACGAGTTTCCGAAATACCAGCAAATATTTTGTCACCCAATCTTGATGATACGTGGTGGTAATGACAAGTACACAAATCCCACTTGGCTCAACAAATTTTGTTCTTCTAGGTTTAAGCGTTCGTCTACAGTAGCAGTTTTTATATGTAGGTTTTACTCTGTTCTCTCCTATATAGATTGATGAATTTGGAACTCTAAATCCAAAATGGTTTGTAGTAGCTCTTTGAAACTTTACAAAATAAAGGAGTTCTCATTTTCGTCTCAATGCTTTGTTTACTCTTCAAGTAGCCCTAGGCACAGACTGTAGAAAAGCACTTTCATTGAGAGGGGTTACCAAGCTTCTAAGAAATAACGAGTTTCCGAAATACCAGCAAATATTTTTTCACCCACATTGATGATACTGGGTGGTAATGATCAGTACACAAATCCCACTTGGCTCACCAAATTTTGTTCTTCTACGTTGACGCAATCGTCTACAGTATCAGTTTTTATATTTAGGTTTCACTCTGTTCTCTCCTACATAGATAGATGAATTTGGAACTCTAAATCCAACATGGTTTGTAGTAGCTCTTTGAAACTTGACAAAATAAAGCAGTTCTCAGTTTTGTCTCTATGGTTTGTTTCCTCTTCAAGTAGCCCTAGGCACAGACTGTGGAAAAGCACTTTCATTGAAAGGGGTTGCCAAGCTTCCATGAAATTACTAGTTGCCGAAATACAAGCAATTATTTTTTCACCCAATGCTGATCATACGTGGTGGTAATGATCAGTACACAAATTTCACTTGGCTCACCTAATTTTGTTCTTCTACGTTGACGCAATCATCTACAGTAGCAGTTTTTATATTTAGGTTTCCCTCTGTTCTCTCCTATATAGATAGTTGAATTTGGAACTCTAAATCCAACATGGTTTGTAGTAGCTCTTTGAAACTTGACAAAATAAAGGAGTTCTCAGTTTTGTCGCAATGGTTTGTTTCCTCTTCAAGTAGCCCTAGGCACAGACTGTGGAAAAGCACTTTAATTGAGATGGGTTGCCAATCTTCTAAGAAATAAAGTGTTTCCGAAATACCAGCAAATATTTTTTCACCCAATCTTGATGATACCTGATGGTAATGATCAGTAAACAAATCTCACTTGGCTCACCAAATTTTGTTCTTCTAGGTTGAAGCGTTCTTCTACAGTAGCAGTTTTAATATTTAGGTTTCCCTCTGTTCTCTTCTATATAGATAGATGAATTTGGAACTCTAAATCCAACATGGTTTGTACTAGCTCTTTGAAACTTGACAAAATAAAGGAGTTCCCATTTTTGTCTCAATGCTTTGTTTCCTCTTCAAGTAGCCCTAGGCACAGACTGTAAAAAAGCACTTTCATTGAGAGGGGTTGCCAAGCTTCTAAGAAATAACGAATTTCCGAAATACCAGCAAATATTTTTTCACCCAAGTTGATGATACTGGGTGGTAATGATCAGTACATAAATCCCACTTGGCTCACCAAATTTTGTTCTTCTACGTTGACGCAATCGTCTACAGTATCAGTTTTTATATTTAGGTTTCACTCTGTTCTCTCCTACATAGATAGATGAATTTGGAACTCTAAATCCATCATAGTTTGTAGTAGCTCATTGAAACTTGACAAAATAAAGCAGTTCTCAGTTTTGTCTCTATGGTTTGTTTCCTCTTCAAGTAGCCCTAGGCACAGACTGTGGAAAAGCACTTTCATTGAAAGGGGTTGCCAAGCTTCCATGAAATTACAAGTTGCCGAAACACAAGCAATTATTTTTTCACCCAATGTTGATCATACGTGGTGGTAATGATCAGTACACAAATCCCACTTGGCTCACCAAATTTTCTTCATCTAGGTTGAAGCGTTCGTCTACAGTAGCAGTTTTATATTTAGGTTTCACTTTGTTCTCTCCTATATAAATAGATGAATTTGGAACTCTAAATCCAACATGGTATGTAGTAGCTCTTTGAAACTTGACAAAATAAAGGAGTTCTCCGTTTTGTCTCTATGGTTTGTTTCCTCTTCAAGTAGCCCTAAGCACAGACTGTGGAAAAGCACTTTCATTGAGAGGGGTTGCCAAGTTTCTAAGAAATAACGAGTTTCCGAAATACCAGCAAATATTTGTTCACCCAGGCTGGATGATACTTGGTGGTAATGATCAGTGCACAAATCCCACTTGGCTCAGCAAATTTTGTTCTTCTAGGTTGAAGCGATCATTTACAGTAGCAGTTTTCATTTTTAGGTTTCACTCTGTTTTCTCCTATATAGATAGGTGAATTTGGAACTGTAAATCAAACATGGTTTGTAGTAGCTCTTTGAAACTTGACAAAATAAACGAGTTCTCAGTTTTGTATCTATGGATTGTTTCCCCTTCAAGTAGCCCTAGGCACAGACTGTGGAAAAGCACTTTCATTGCCAGGGGTTGCCAAGCTTCTAAGAAATAACGAGTTTCCGAAATACCAGCAAATATTTTTTCAACCAATCTTGATGATACTGGGTGGTAATGATCAGTACACAAATCCGACTTGGCTCACCAAATTTTCTTCTTCTAGGTTGAAGCGTTCATTTACAGTAGCAGTTTTTATTTTTAGGTTTCCCTCTGTTCTCTCCCATATACATAGATGAAATTGGAACTCTAAATCCAACATGGTTTGTAGTAGCTCTTTGAAACTTGACAAAATAAACGTGTTCTCAGTTTTGTCTCTATGGATTTTTTTCCCTTCAAGTAGCCCTAGGCACATACTGTGGAAAAGCACTTTCATTGAGAGGGGTTGCCAAGCTTCTAAGAAATAACGAGTTTCCGCAAGACCAGCAAATATTTTTTCAACCAATGTTGATGATACTTGGTGGTAATGATCAGTACACAAATCCCACTTGGCTCACCAAAGTTTGTTCTTCTACGTTGACGTGTTCGTCTACAGTAGCAGTTTTTATATTTAGGTTTCCCTCTGTTCTCTCCTATATAGATAGTTGAATTTGGAACTCTAAGTCCAACATGGTTTGTAGTAGCTCTTTGAAACTTGACAAAATAAAGGAGTTCTCAGTTTTGTCTCAATGGTTTGTTTCGTATTCAGGTAGCCCTATGCACAGACTGTGGAAAAGCACTTTCATTGAGAGGGGTTGCCAAGATTCTAAGAATAACGAGTTTCCGAAATACCAGCAAATATTTTTTCACCCAACGTTGATGATACTTGGTGGTAATGACAAGTACACAAATCTCACTTGGCTCCGCAAATTTTGTTCTTCTAGGTTGAAGTGTTCGTCTACAGTTGCAGTTTTTATATTTAAGTTTCACTCTGTTCTCTCCTATATCGATAGATGAATTTGAAACTCTAAAAACAACATGGTTTGTAGTAGCTCTTTGAAACTTGAAAAAACAAAGGAGTTCTCTGTTTTGTCTTTATGGTTTGTTTCCTCTTCAAGTAGCCCTATGCACAGAATGTGGAAAAGCACTTTCATTGAGAGGGGTTGCCAAGCGTCTAAGAAATAACGGGTTTCCGAAATACCAGCAAATATTTTTTCACCCAATGTTGATGATACTTGGTGGTAATGATCAGTACACAAATGCCACTTAGCTCAAAAGTTGTGTTCTTCTAGGTTGAACCGTTCGTCTACTGTAGCAGTTTTTATATTTAGGTTTCACTCTGTTCTCTCTTATATAAAGAGATGAATTAGGGACTCTAAATCGACCATGGTGTGTAATAGCTCTTTGAACTTGACAAAATGTAGTAGTTCTCAGTTTTGTCTCTATGGTTTGTTTCCTCTTCAAGCAGCCCTAGGCACAGACTGTGGAAAAGCACTTTCATTGAGAGGGGTTGCCAAGCTTCCAAGAAGTTACGAGTTTCTCAAATACCAGCAGATAATTTTTCACCCAATCTTGATGATACGTGGTGGTAATGAGAGGTACACAAATCCCACTTGGCTCACCAAATTTTGTTCTTCTAGGTAGAAGCATTCATTTACAGTAGCAGTTGTTATTTTTAGGTTTCACTCTGTTCTCTTCTATATAGATAGAAGAATTTTGAACTCTAAATCCAACATGGTTTGAAGTAGCTCTTTGATACTTGAGAAAATAAAGGAGTACTCAGTTTTGTCTCTACGGTTTGTTTCCTCTTCAAGTAGCCCTAGGCACAGACTGCGGAAAAGCACTTTCATTGAGAGGGGTTGCCAAGCTTCTAATAAATAACGAGTTTTCGAAATACCAGCAAATATTTTTTCACCCAATCTTGAGGACACTTGTTGGTAATGGTCAGTACACAAATCCCACTTGGCTCACCAAATTTTGTTCTTCTAGGTTGAAGCGTTCGTTTACAATAGCAGTTTTTATTTTTATTTCTCACTCTATTCTCTCCAATATAGATAGATGAATTTGGAACTCTAAATCCAACATGGTTTGTAGTAGCTCTTTGAAACTTGACAAAATAAACGAGTTCTCAGTTTTGTCTCTATGGATTGTTTCCCCTTCATGTAGCCCTAGGCACAGACTGTGGAAAAGCACTTTCATTGCCAGGGGTTGCCAAGCTTCTAAGAAATAACGAGTTTCCGAAATACCAGCAATTATTTTTTCAACCAATCTTGATCATACTGGGTGGTAATGATCAGTACACAAATCCCACTTGGCTCACCAAATTTTCTTCTTCTAGGTTGAAGCGTTCATTTACGGTAGCAGTTTTTATTATTAGGTTTCCCTCTTTTCTCTACTATATACATAGATGAATTTGGAACTCTAAATCCAACATGGTTTGTAGTAGCTCTTTGAAACTTGACAAAATAAAGGAGTTCTCTGTTTTGTCTCTATGGTTTGTTTCCTCTTCAAGTAGCACTAGGCAGAGACTGAGGAAAAGCACTTTCATTGAGAGTGGTTGCCAAGCTTCTAAGAAATAACGGGTTTCCAAATAACCAGCAAATATTTTTTCACCCAATCTTGATGATACTTGGTGGTAATGATCAGTGTACAAATCCCACTTGGCTCCCCAAATTTTGTTCTTTTAAGTTGAAGCGTTCGTTTACAGTAGCAGTTTTCATTTTTAGGTTTCACTCTGTTCTCTCCTATATAGATAGATGAATTTGGAACTCTAAATCCAACATGGTATGTAGTAGCTCTTTGAAACTTGACAAAATAAACGAGTTCTCAGTTTTGTCTCTATGGATTTTTTACCCTTCAAGTAGTCTTAGGCACAGACTGTGGAAAAGCACTTTCATTGAGAGGGGTTGCCAAGCTTCAAAGAAATAACGAGTTTCCGAAATACCAGCAAATATTTTTTCACCCAATCTTGATGATACGTGGTGGTAATGAGAAGTACACAAATCCCACTTGGCTCACCAAAATTTGTTCTTCTACGTTGATGTGTTCGTCTACAGTAGCAGTTTTTTTATTTACGTTTCACTCTATTCTCTCATATATAGATAGATGAATTTTTTACTCTAAATCCAACATGGTTTGTAGTAGCTTTTGAAACTTGACAAAATAAAGGAGTTCTCAGTTTTGTCTCTATGATTTGTTTCCGATTCAAGTAGCCCTAGGCACAGACGTTGGAAAAGCACTTTCATTGAGAGGGGTTGCCAAGCTTCTAAGAAATAACGAGTTTCCGAAATACCAGCAAATATTTTTTCACCCAATTTTGATGATACTTGGTGGTAATGATTAGTACACATATCCCACTTGGCTCAACAAATTTTGTTCTTCTAGGTTGAAGCATTCGTCTACAGTAGCACTTTTTATATTTAGGTTTCACTCAGTTCTCTCCTATATAGGTAGATGAATTTGGAACTCTAAATTCAACATGGTTTGTAGTAGCTCTTTGAAACTTGACAAAATAAAGGAGTTCTCAGTTTTGTCTCAATTCTTTGTTTACTCTTCAAGTAGCCCTAGGCACAGACTGTAGAAAAGCACTTTCATTGAGAGGGGATGCCAAGCTTCTAAGAAATAACGAGTTTCCGAAATACCAGCAAATATTTTTTCACCCAATTTTGATGATACTTGGTGGTAATGATTAGTACACATATCCCACTTGGCTCAACAAATTTTGTTCTTCTAGGTTGAAGCATTCGTTTACAGTAGCAGTTTTTATTTTTAGGTTTCACTCTGTTCTCTCTTATATAGATAGATGAATTTGGAACTCTAAATCCTACATGGTTTGTAGTAGCTCTTTGAAACTTGACAAAATAAACGAGTTCTCAGTTTTGTCTCTATGGATTGTTTCCCCTTCAAGTAGCCCTAGGCACAGACTATGGAAAAGCACTTTCATTGCCAGGGGTTGCCAAGCTTCTAAGAAATAACGAGTTTCCGAAATACCAGCAATTATTTTTTCAACCAATCTTGATCACACTGGGTGGTAATGATCAGTACACAAATCCCACTTGGCTCACCAAATTTTGTTCATCTAGGTTGAAGCGTTCGTCTACAGTAGCAGTTTTTATAATTAGGATTCACTCTGTTCTCTCCTATATAGATAGATGAATTTGGAATTCTAAATTCAACATGGTTTGTAGTAGCTCTTCGAAACTTGACAAAATAAAGGAGTTCTCAGTTTTGTCTCTATGATTTGTTTCCGCTTCAAGTAGCCCTAAGAAGAGACTGTAGAAAAGCACTTTCATTGAGAGGGGTTGCCAAGCTTCCAAAAAATTACGAGTTTCTGAAATACCAGCAAATATTTTTTTACCCAACATTGATGATATGTGGTGGTAATGATCAGTACACAAATCCCACTTGGCTCACCAAATATTGTTCTTCTAGGTTGAAGCGTTCGTCTACAGTAGCAGTTTTTATATTTAGGTTTCATCTGTTCTCTCCTATATAGATAGATGAATTTGGAACTCTAAATCCAACATGGTTTCTAGTAGCTCTTTGAAACTTGACAAAATAAAGGAGTTCTCAGTTTTGTCTCTATGATTTCTTTTCGCTTCAAGTAGCCCTAAGCAGAGACTGTGGAAAAGCGTTTTCATTGAGAGGGGTTGCCAAGCTTCCAAGAAATCACGAGTTTCCGAAATACCAGCAAATATTTTTTCACCCAATCTTGATTATACTTCGTGGTAATGACAAGTCCACAAATCCCACTTCGCTCACCAAATTTTGTTCTTCTAGGTTGAAGAGTTCGTCTACAGTAGCACTTTTTTTTATTTAGGTTTCACTCTGTTCTCTCCTACATAGATAGATGAATTTGGAACTCTAAATCCAACCTGTTTTTTAGCAGATCTTTGAAACTTGACAAAATAAAGGAATTCTCAGTTTTGTCTCTATGGTTTGTTTCCTCTTCATGTAGTCCAAGGCACAGACTGTGGAAAAGCACTTTCATTGAGAGGGGTTGCCAAGCTGCTAAGAAATAACAAGTTTCTGAAATACCAGGAAATATTTTTTCACCCAAACTTGATGATACTTGGTGGTAATCATCAGTACACAAATCCCACTTGGCTCACATAATTTTGTTCTTCTAGGTTGAAGCGTTCATTTACAGTAGCAGTTTTTATTTTTTGGTTTCCCTCTCTTCTCTCCTACATAGATAGATGAATTTGGAACTCTAAATCCAACATGGTTTGTAGTAGCTCTTCGAAACTTGACAAAATAAAGGAGTTCTCAGTTTTGTCTCTATGATTTGTTTCCGCTTCAAGTAGCCCTAAGAAGAGACTGTAGAAAAGCACTTTCATTGAGAGGGGTTGCCAAGCTTCCAAAAAATTACGAGTTTCTGAAATACCAGCAAATATTTTTTTACCCAACATTGATGATATGTGGTGGTAATGATCAGTACACAAATCCCACTTGGCTCACCAAATTGTGTTTTTCTAGGTTGAAGCGTTCGTTTACAGTAGCAGTTTATATTTTTAGGTTTCACTCTGCTCTCTCCTATATAGATAGATGAATTTGGAACTCTAAATCCAACATGGTTTGTAGTAGCTCTTTGAAACTTGACAAAATAAAGTAGTTCTCAGTTTTGTCTCTATGGTTTGTTTCTTCTTCAATTAGCCCTAGGCACAGACTTTGGAAAAGCAGTTTCATTGAGAGGGGTTGAAAGCTTCTAAAATTACGAGTTTCCGAAACACCAGCAAATATTTTTTCACCCAATGTTGATGATACTTAGTGGTAATGATCAGGACACAAATCCCACTTTCCTCACCAAATTTTGTTCTTCTAGGTTGAAGCGTTCGTCTACAGTAGCAGTATTTATATTTAGGTTTCATCTGTTCTCTCCTATATAGATAGATGAATTTGGAACTCTAAATCCAACATGGTTTCTAGTAGCTCTTTGAAACTTGACAAAATAAAGGAGTTCTCAGTTTTTTCTCTATGGTTTGTTTCCTCTTCATGTAGTCCAAGGCACAGACTGTGGAAAAGCACTTTCATTGAGAGGGGTTGCCAAGCTGCTAAGAAATAACGAGTTTCTGAAATACCAGCAAATATTTTTTCACCCAAACTTGATGATACTTGGTGGTAATCATCAGTACACAAATCCCACTTGGCTCACATAATTTTGTTCTTCTAGGTTGAAGCGTTCATTTACAGTAGCAGTTTATATTTTTTGGTTTCCCTGACTTCTCTCCTACATAGATAGATGAATTTGGAACTCTAAATCCAACATGGTTTGTAGTAGCTCTTCGAAACTTGACAAAATAAAGGAGTTCTCAGTTTTGTCTCTATGATTTGTTTCCGCTTCAAGTAGCCCTAAGAAGAGACTGTAGAAAAGCACTTTCATTGAGAGGGGTTGCCAAGCTTCCAAAAAATTACGAGTTTCTGAAATACCAGCAAATATTTTTTTACCCAACATTGATGATATGTGGTGTTAATGATCAGTACACAAATCCCACTTGGCTCACCAAATTGTGTTTTTCTAGGTTGAAGCGTTCGTTTACAGTAGCAGTTTATATTTTTAGGTTTCACTCTGCTCTCTCCTATATAGATAGATGAATTTGGAACTCTAAATCCAACATGGTTTGTAGTAGCTCTTTGAATCTTGACAAAATAAAGTAGTTCTCAGTTTTGTCTCTATGGTTTGTTTCTTCTTCAATTAGCCCTAGGCACAGACTTTGGAAAAGCAGTTTCATTGAGAGGGGTTGAAAGCTTCTAAAATTACGAGTTTCCGAAACACCAGCAAATATTTTTTCACCCAATGTTGATGATACTTGGTGGTAATGATCAGGACACAAATCCCACTTTCCTCACCAAATTTTGTTCTTCTAGGTTGAAGCGTTCGTCTACAGTAGCAGTATTTATATTTAGGTTTCATCTGTTCTCTCCTATATAGATAGATGAATTTGGAACTCTAAATCCAACATGGTTTCTAGTAGCTCTTTGAAACTTGACAAAATAAAGGAGTTCTCAGTTTTGTCTCTGTGATTTCTTTTCGCTTCAAGTAGCCCTAAGCAGAGACTGTGGAAAAGCATTTTCATTGAGAGGGGTTGCCAAGCTTCCAAGAAATCACGAGTTTCCGAAATACCAGCAAATATTTTTTCACCCAATCTTGATTATACTTCGTGGTATTGACAAGTCCACAAATCCCACTTCGCTCACCAAATTTTGTTCTTCTAGGTTGAAGAGTTCGTCTACAGTAGCACTTTTTATATTTAGGTTTCACTCTGTTCTCTCCTACATAGATAGATGAATTTGGAACTCCAAATCCAACCTGTTTTTTAGCAGATCTTTGAAACTTGAAAAAATGAAGGCGTTCTCAGTTTTGTCTCTATGGTTTGTTTCCTCTTCATGTAGTCCAAGGCACAGACTGTGGAAAAGCACTTTCATTGAGAGGGGTTGCCAAGCTTCCAACAAATTACGAGTTTCCGAAATACCAGCAAATATTTTTTCACCTAATCCTGATGATACGTGTTGGTAATGACAGTACACAAATCCCAATTGGCTCACCAAATTTTGTTCATCTAGGTTGAAGCGTTCGTCTACAGTAGCAGTTTTTATATTTAGGTTTCACTCTGTTCTCTCCTATATAGATAGATGAATTTGGAATTCTAAATTCAACATGGGTTGTAGTAGCTCTTCGAAATTTGACAAAATAAAGGAGTTCTCAGTATTGTCTCTAGGATTTGTTTCCGCTTCAAGTAGCCCTAAGAACAGACTGTAGAAAAGCACTTTCATTGAGAGGGGTTGCCAAGCTTCCAAAAAATTACGAGTTTTTGAAATACCAGCAAATATTTTTTTACCCAACATTGATGATACGTGGTGGTAATGATCAGTACACAAATCCCACTTGGCTCACCAAATTGTTTCTTCTAGGTTTAAGCGTTCGTTTACAGTAGCAGTTTATATTTTTATGTTTCACTCTGCTCTCTCCTATACAGAGAGATGAATTTGGAACTCTAAATCCAACATGGTTTGTAGAAGCTATTTGAAACTTGACAAAATAAAGGAGTTCTCAGTTTTGTCTCTAGGATTTGTTTCAGATTCAGGTAGCCCTAAGCAGAGACTGTGGAAAAGCACTTTTATTGAGAGGGCTTGCCAAGCTTCCAAGAAATTACGAGTTTCCGAAATACCAGCAAATATTTTTTCACCCAATCTTGATGATACGTGGTGGTAATGACAAGTCCACAAATCCCACTTGGCTCACCAAATTTCGTTCTTCTAGGTTGAAGCATTCGTTTACAGTAGCAGTTTTTAGTTTTAGGTTTCACTCTGTTCTCTACTATATAGATAGATGAATTTGGAACTCTAAATCCAACATGGTTTGTAGTAGCTCTTTCAAACTTGACAAAATAAAGGAGTTCTCAGTTTTGTCTCAATGGTTTGTTTCCTCTTCAAGTAGCCCTAGGCACAGACTGTGGAAAAGCACTTTCATTGAGAGCAGTTGCCCAGTTTCTAAGAAATAACGAGTTTCCGAAATACCAGCAAGTATTTTTTCAACCAATGTTGATGATACTTGGTGGTAATGATCAACACAAATCCCACTTGGCTCACCAAATTTGCTTCTTCTAGATTGAAGCGTTCGTCTAGAGTAGCAGTTTTTATATTTAGGTTTCACTCTGTTCTCTCCTATATAGATAGATGAATTTGGAACTCTAAATCCAACATGGTTTGTAGTAGCTCTTCGAAATTTGACAAAAAAGGAGTTCTCAGTTTTGTCTCTATGGTTTGTTTCTTCTTCAAGTAGCCCAAGGCACAGACTGTGGAAAAGCACTTTCATTGAAAGGGGTTGCCAAGCTTCTAAGGAATAAAGAGTTTCCGAAATACCAGGATATATTTTTTCACCCAATGTTGATGATACTTGGTGGTAATGATCAGGACACAAATTCCACTTGGCTCACCAAATTTTGTTCTTCTAGGTTGAAGCGTTCGTCTACAGTAGCAGTTTTTATATTTAGGTTTCATCTGTTCTCACCTATATAGATAGATGAATTTGGAACTCTAAATCCAACATGGTTTGTAGTAGCTCTTTGAAACTTCACAAAATAAAGGAGTTCTCAGTTTTGTCTCTATGGTTTGTTTCCTCTTCAAGTAGCCCTCGGCACAGACTGTGGAAAAGCACTTTCATTGAGAGGGGTTGCAAAGCTTTTAAGAACTAACGAATTTCCGAAATACCAGCAAATATTTTTTCACCCAATGTTGATGATACTTGGTGGTAATGATCAGTACACAAATCAAACTTGGCTCACCAAATTTGCTTCTTCTAGATTGAAGCGTTCGTCTACAGTAGCAGTTTTTATATTTAGGTTTCACTATGTTCTCTCCCATATAGATGGATGAATTTGGAACTCTAAATCCAACATGGTTTGTAGTAGCTCTTTGAAATTTGACAAAATAAAGGAGTTCTCAGTTTTGTCTCTATGGTTTGTTTCCTCTTCAAGTAGCCCTAGGCACAGACTGTGAAAAAGCACTTAAATTGAGAGGGGTTGCCAAGCTTCTAAGAAATAACGAGTTTCCAACTTACCAGCAAATATTTTTTCACCCAATCTTGATCATACATGCTGGTAATGATCAGTACACAAATTCAACTTGGATCACGAAATTTTGTTCTTCTAGGTTGAAGCGTTCGTTTACAGTAGCAGTTTTTATTTTTAGGTTTCCTCTGTTCTCTCCTATATAGATAGATGAATTTGGAACTCTAAATCCAACATCGTTTGTAGTAGCTCTTTGAAACTTGACAAAATAAGGGAGTTCTCCGTTTTTTCTCTATGGTTTGTTTCCTCTTCAAGTATCCCTAGGCACAGACTGTGGAAAAGCACTTTCATTGGGAGGGGTGGCCAAGCTTCTAAGAAATTATGAGTTTCCGAAATACCAGCAAATATTTTTTCACCATATCTTGATGATACTTGGTGGTAATGACAAGTCCACAAATCCCACTTGGCTCACCAAATTTGGTTCTTCTAGGTTGGAGCGTTCGTCTACAGAAGCACTTTTAATATTTAGGTTTCCCTCTGTTCTCTCTTATATCAATAGATAAATTTGGAACTCTAAATCCAACATGGTTTGTAGTAGCTCTTTGAAACTTGACAAAATAAAGGAGTTCTCAGTTTTGTCTGTATGGTTTGTTTCCTCTTCAAGTAGCCCTAGGCACAGACTGTGGAAAATCACTGTCATTGAGAGGGGTTGCCAAGCTTTTAAGAAATAACGAGTTTCCGGAATACCAGCAAATATTTTTCCACCCAATCTTGATGATACTTGGTGGTAATGATCAGTGCACAAATCCCACTAGGCTCACGAAATTTTGATCTTCTAGGTTGAAGCGTTCGTTTACAGTAGCAGTTTTCATTTTTAGGTTTCACTCTGTTCTCTCCTATATAGATAAGTGAATTTTCAACTCTAAATCCAACATGGTTTGTAGTAGCTCTTTGAAACTTGACAAAATAAATGAGTTCTCAGTTTTGTCTCTACGGATTGTTTCCCCTTCAAGTAGCCCTAGGCACAGACTGTGGAAAAGCACTTTCATTGAGAGGGGTTGCCAGGCTTTTAAGAAATAACGAGTTTCCGAAATACCAGCAAATATTTTTTCACCAAATCTTGATGATACTGTGTGGTAATTATTAGTACACAAATCCCACTTGGCTCACCAAATTTTCTTCTTCAAGGTTGAAGCGTTCGTTTACAGTAGCAGTTTTTATTTTTAGGTTTCCCTCTGTTCTCTCCTATATAGATAGATGAATTTGGAACTCTAAATCCGACATGGTTTGTAGTAGCTCTTTGAAACTTGACAAAATAAAGGAGTTCTCAGTTTTGTCTCAATCGTTTGTTTCCTCTTCAAGTAGCCCTAGGCACAGACTGTGGAAAAGCACTTTCATTGAGAGGGGTTGCCAAGCTTCGAAGAAATAATGAGTTTCCGAAATACCAGCAAATATTTTTTCACCCAATGTTGATGATAATTGGTGGTAATGATCAGTACACAAATCCCACTTGGCTCACCAAATTTTGTTCTCCCAGGTTGAAGCGTTCGTCTACAGAAGCAGTTTTTATATTTAGGTTTCTCTCTGTTCTCTCCTATATAGATAGTTGAATTTGGAACTCTAAATCCAACATGGTTTGTAGTAGCTCTTTGAAAATTGACAAAATACAGGGGTTCTCAGTTTTGTCTCTATGGTTTGTTTCCTCTTCAAGTAGCCCAAGGCACAGACTGTGGAAAAGCACTTTCATTGAGAGGGGTTGCCAAGCTTCGAAGAAATAACGAGTTTCCGAAATACCAGCAGATATTTTTTCACCCAATGTTGATGATACGTGTTGGTAATGACAGTACACAAATCCCAATTGGCTCACCAAATTTTGTTCATCTAGGTTGAAGTGTTCGTCTACAGTAGCAGTTTTTATATTTAGGTTTCACTCTGTTCTCTCCTATATAGATAGATGAATTTGGAATTCAAAATTCAACATGGGTTGTAGTAGCTCTTCGAAATTTGACAAAATAAAGGAGTTCTCAGTATTGTCTCTAGGATTTGTTTCCGCTTCAAGTAGGCCTAAGAACAGACTGTAGAAAGCACTTTCATTGAGAGGGGTTGCCAAGCTTCCAAAAAATTACGAGTTTTTGAAATACCAGCAAATATTTTTTTACCCAACATTGATGATACGTGGTGGTAATGATCAGTACACAAATCCCACTTGGCTCACCAAATTGTGTTCTTCTAGGTTGAAGCGTTCGTTTACAGAAGCAGTTTATATTTTTATGTTTCACTCTGCTCTCTCCTATACAGATAGATGAATTTGGAACTCTAAATCCAACATGGTTTGTAGAAGCTATTTGAAACTTGACAAAATAAAGGAGTTCTCAGTTTTGTCTTAGGATTTGTTTCAGATTCAAGTAGCCCTAAGTAGAGACTGTGGAAAAGCACTTTCATTGAGAGGGGTTGCCAAGCTTCCAAGAAATTACGAGTTTCCGAAATACCAGCAAATATTTTTTCACCCAATCTTGATGATACGTGGTGGTAATGACAAGTCCACAAATCTCACTTGGCTCACCAAATTTCGTTCTTCTAGGTTGAAGCATTCGTTTACAGTAGCAGTTTTTAGTTTTAGGTTTCACTCTGTTCTCTCCTATATAGATAGATGAATTTGGAACTCTAAATCCAACATCGTTTGTAGTAGCTCTTTGAAACTTGACAAAATAAGGGATTTCTCAGTTTTTTCTCTATGGTTTGTTTCCTCTTCAAGTATCCCGAGGCACAGACTGTGGAAAAGCACTTTCATTGGGAGAGGTGGCCAAGCTTTTAAGAAATTATGAGTTTCCGAAATACCAGCAAATATTTTTTCACCATATCTTGATGATACTTGGTGGTAATGACAAGTCCACAAATCCCACTTGGCTCACCAAATTTGGTTCTTCTAGGTTGGAGCGTTCGTCTACAGAAGCAGTTTTAATATTTAGGTTTCCCTCTGTTCTCTCCTATATCAATAGATAAATTTGGAACTCTAAATCCAACATGGTTTGTAGTAGCTCTTTGAAACTTGACAAAATAAAGGAGTTCTCAGTTTTGTCTCTATGGTTTGTTTCCTCTTCAAGTAGCCCTAGGCACAGACTGTGGAAAAGCACTTTCATTGGGAGGGGTGGCCAAGCTTCTAAGAAATTATGAGTTTCCGAAATACCAGCAAATATTGTTTCACCATATCTTGATGATACTTGGTGGTAATGACAAGTCCACAAATCCCACTTGGAAACCAAATTTGGTTGTTCTAGGTTGGAGCGTTCGTCTACAGAAGCAGTTTTAATATTTAGGTTTCCCTCTGTTCTCTCCTATATCAATAGATAAATTTGGAACTCTAAATCCAACATGGTTTGTAGTAGCTCTTTGAAACTTGACAAAATAAAGGAGTTCTCAGTTCTGTCTCTATGGTTTGTTTCCTCTTCAAGTAGCCCTAGGCACAGACTGTGGAAAATCACTGTCATTGAGAGGGGTTGCCAAGCTTTTAAGAATTAACGAGTTTCCGGAATACCAGCAAATATTTTTCCACCCAATGTTGATGATACTTGGTGGTAATGATCAGTGCACAAATCCCACTAGGCTCACGAAATTTTGTTCTTCTAGGTTGAAGCGTTCGTTTACAGTAGCAGTTTTCATTTTTAGGTTTCACTCTGTTCTCTCCTATATAGATAAGTGAATTTTCAACTCTAAATCCAACATGGTTTTTAGTAGCTCTTTGAAACATGATAAAATAAATGAGTTCTCAGTTTTGTCTCTACGGATTGTTTCCCCTTCAAGTAGCCCTAGGCACAGACTGTGGAAAAGCACTTTCATTGAGAGGGGTTGCCAGGCTTTTAAGAAATAACGAGTTTCCGAAATACCAGCAAATATTTTTTCACCAAATCTTGATGATACTGTGTGGTAATTATCAGTACACAAATCCCACTTGGCTCACCAAATTTTCTTCTTCAAGGTTGAAGCGTTCGTTTACAGTAGCAGTTTTTATTTTAAGGTTTCAGTCTATTCTCTCCTATATAGATAGATGAATTTTAACTCTAAATCCAACATGGTTTGTAGTAGCTCTTTGAAAGTTGAAAAAATAAAGGATTTCCCAGTTTTGTCTCAATGGTTTGTTTCCTCTTCAAGTAGCCCTAGGCACAGACTGTGGAAAAGCAATTTCATTGAGAGGGGTTGCTAAGCTTCTAAGAAATAACGAGTATCCAAAATACCAGCAAATATTTTTTCACCCAATCTTGATGATAGTTGGTGGTAATGATCAGTACACAAATCCCACTTGACTCACCAAATTTGGTGCTTCTAGGTTGAAGCGTTCATTTACAGTAGCAGTTTTTATTTTTAGGTTTCCCTCTGTTCTCTCCTATATAGATAGATGAATTTGGAACTCTAAATCCAACATGGTTTGTAGTAGCTCTTTCAAACTTGACAGAAGAAAGGAGTTCTCAGTTTTGTCTCTATTGTTTGTTTCCTCTTAAAGTAGCCCTAGGCACAGACTGTGGAAAAACACTTTCATTGAAAGGGGTTGCCAAGCTTCCATGAAATTACGAGTTTCCGAAATACCTGCAAATATTTTTTCACCCAATGTTGATGATACTTGGTGGTCATGATCAGTACACAAATCCCACTTGGCTCACCAAAGTTTGTTCTTCTACCTTGACGCGTTCGTCCACAGTAGCAGTTTTTTTTATTTAGGTTTCACTCTGTTCTCTCCTATATAGATAGATGAATTTGGAACTCTAAATCCAACATGGTTTGTAGTAGCTCTTTGAAACTTGACAAAATAAAGGACTTCTCAGTTTTGTCTCTATGGTTTGTTTCCTCTTCAAATAGCCCTATGCACAGACTGTGGAAAAGCACTTTCATTGAGAGGGGTTGCCAAGCTTCTAAGAAATAACGAGTTTCCAACTTACCAGCAAATATTTTTTCACCCAATCTTGATGATACTTGGTGGTAATGATCAGTGCACAAATCCCACTTGGCTCACGAAATTTTGTTCTTCTAGGTTGAAGCGTTTGTTTACAGTAGCAGTTTTCATTTTTAGGTTTCACTCTGTTCTGTCCTATATAGATAGGTGAATTTGGAACTCTAAATCCAACATGGTTTGTAGTAGCTCTTTGAAACTTGACAAAATAAACGAGTTCTCAGTTTTGTCTCTACGGATTGTTTCCCCTTCAAGTAGCCCTAGGCACAGACTGTGGAAAAGCACTTTCATTGAGAGGGGTTGCCAAGCTTTTAAGAAATAACGAGTTTCCGAAATACCAGAAAATATTTTTTCACCCAATCTTGATGATACTGGGTGGTAATGATCAGTACACAAATCCCACTTGGATCAACAAATTTTCTTCTTCTAGGTTGAAGCGTTCGTTTACAGTAGCAGTTTTATTTTTAGGTTTCCCTCTGTTCTATATAGATAGATGAATTTGGATCTCTAAATCCAACATGGTTTGTATAAGCTCTTTGAAAATTGACAAAATAAAGGAGTTCTCAGTTTTTTCTCTATGGTTTGTTTCCTCTTCAAGTATCCCTAGGCACAGACTGTAGAAAAGCACTTTCATTGGAAGGGGTGGCCAAGCTTCTAAAAAATTACGAGTTTCCGAAATACCAGCAAATATTTTTTCACCATATCTTGATGATACTTGGTGGTAATGACAAGTCCACAAATCCCACTTGGCTCACCAAATTTGGTTCTTCTAGGTTGGAGCGTTCGTCTACAGAAGCAGTTTTAATATTTAGGTTTCCCTCCGTTCTCTCCTATATAGATAAATGAATTTGGAACTCTAAATCCAACATGGTTTGTAGTAGCTCTGTGAAAGTTGACAAAATAAAGGAGTTCTCCGTTTTGTCTCAATGGTTTGTTTCCTCTTCAAGTAGCCCTAGGCATACATTTTGGAAAAGCACTTTCATTGAGAGGGGTTGCCAAGCTTCTAAGAAATAACGATTTTCCGAAATCCCAGCAAATATTTTTTCACCCAATGTTGATGATACTTTGTGATAATGATCAGTACACAAATCCCACTTGACTCACCAAATTTTGTTCTTCTAGGTTGAAGCGTTCGTTTACAGTAGCAGTTTTTATTTTTAGGTTTCCCTCTGTTCTCTCCTATATAGATAGATGAATTTGGAACTCTAAATCCAACATGGTTTGTAGTAGCTCTTTGAAACTTGACAAAATAAAGGAGTTCTAGGTTTGTCTCAATGGTTTGTTTCCTCTTCAAGTATCCCTAGGCACAGACTGTGGAGAAGCACTTTCATTGAGAGGGTTTGCCAATCTTCTAAGAAATAACGAGTTTCCGAAATACCAGCAAATATTTTTTCACCCAATCTTGATGATACTTGGTGGTAATGATCAGTACACAAATCCCACTTGGCTCACCATATTTGGTTCTTCTAGCTTGGAGCGTTCGTCTACAGAAGCAGTTTTAATATTTTGGTTTCCCTCTGTTCTCTCCTATATAGATAGATGAATTTGGAACTCTAAATCCAACATCGTTTGTAGTAGCTCTTTGAAACTTGACAAAATAAGGGAGTTCTCAGTTTTTTCTCTATGGTTTGTTTCCTCTTCAAGTATCCCGAGGCACAGACTGTGGAAAAGCACTTTCATTGGGAGAGGTGGCCAAGCTTTTAAGAAATTATGAGTTTCCGAAATACCAGCAAATATTTTTTCACCATATCTTGATGATACTTGGTGGTAATGACAAGTCCACAAATCCCACTTGGCTCACCAAATTTGGTTCTTCTAGGTTGGAGCGTTCGTCTACAGAAGCAGTTTTAATATTTAGGTTTCCCTCTGTTCTCTCCTATATCAATAGATAAATTTGGAACTCTAAATCCAACATGGTTTGTAGTAGCTCTTTGAAACTTGACAAAATAAAGGAGTTCTCAGTTTTGTCTCTATGGTTTGTTTCCTCTTCAAGTAGCCCTAGGCACAGACTGTGGAAAAGCACTTTCATTGGGAGGGGTGGCCAAGCTTCTAAGAAATTATGAGTTTCCGAAATACCAGCAAATATTTTTTCACCATATCTTGATGATACTTGGTGGTAATGACAAGTCCACAAATCCCACTTGGCTCACCAAATTTGGTTCTTCTAGGTTGGAGCGTTCGTCTACAGAAGCAGTTTTAATATTTAGGTTTCCCTCCGTTCTCTCCTATATAGATAAATGAATTTGGAACTCTAAATCCAACATGGTTTGTAGTAGCTCTGTGAAAGTTGACAAAATAAAGGAGTTCTCCGTTTTGTCTCAATGGTTTGTTTCCTCATCAAGTAGCCCTAGGCATAGATTTTGGAAAAGCACTTTCATTGAGAGGGGTTGCCAAGCTTCTAAGAAATAACGATTTTCCGAAATCCCAGCAAATATTTTTTCACCAAATCTTGATGATACTGTGTGGTAATTATCAGTACACAAATCCCACTTGGCTCACCAAATTTTCTTCTTCAAGGTTGAAGCGTTCGTTTACAGTAGCAGTTTTTATTTTAAGGTTTCAGTCTATTCTCTCCTATATAGATAGATGAATTTTAACTCTAAATCCAACATGGTTTGTAGTAGCTCTTTGAAAGTTGAAAAAATAAAGGATTTCCCAGTTTTGTCTCAATGGTTTGTTTCCTCTTCAAGTAGCCCTAGGCACAGACTGTGGAAAAGCAATTTCATTGAGAGGGGTTGCCAAGCTTCTAAGAAATAACGAGTATCCAAAATACCAGCAAATATTTTTTCACCCAATCTTGATGATAGTTGGTGGTAATGATCAGTACACAAATCCCACTCGACTCACCAAATTTTGTGCTCCTAGGTTGAAGCGTTCGTTTACAGTAGCAGTTTTTATTTTTAGGTTTCCCTCTGTTCTCTCCTATATAGATAGATGAATTTGGAACTCTAAATCCAACATGGTTTGTAGTAGCTCTTTCAAACTTGACAGAAGAAAGGAGTTCTCAGTTTTGTCTCTATTGTTTGTTTCCTCTTAAAGTAGCCCTAGGCACAGACTGTGGAAAAGCACTTTCATTGAAAGGGGTTGCCAAGCTTCCATGAAATTACGAGTTTCCGAAATACCTGCAAATATTTTTTCACCCAATGTTGATGATACTTGGTGGTCATGATCAGTACACAAATCCCACTTGGCTCACCAAAGTTTGTTCTTCTACCTTGACGCGTTCGTCTACAGTAGCAGTTTTTTTTATTTAGGTTTCACTCTGTTCTCTCCTATATAGATAGATGAATTTGGAACTCTAAATCCAACATGGTTTGTAGTAGCTCTTTGAAACTTGACAAAATAAAGGACTTCTCAGTTTTGTCTCTATGGTTTGTTTCCTCTTCAAATAGCCCTATGCACAGACTGTGGAAAAGCACTTTCATTGAGAGGGGTTGCCAAGCTTCTAAGAAATAACGAGTTTCCAACTTACCAGCAAATATTTTTTCACCCAATCTTGATGATACTTGGTGGTAATGATCAGTGCACAAATCCCACTTGGCTCACGAAATTTTGTTCTTCTAGGTTGAACCGTTTGTTTACAGTAGCAGTTTTCATTTTTAGGTTTCACTCTGTTCTGTCCTATATAGATAGGTGAATTTGGAACTCTATATCCAACATGGTTTGTAGTAGCTCTTTGAAACTTGACAAAATAAACGAGTTCTCAGTTTTGTCTCTACGGATTGTTTCCCCTTCAAGTAGCCCTAGGCACAGACTGTGGAAAAGCACTTTCATTGAGAGGGGTTGCCAATCTTCTAAGAAATAACGAGTTTCCGAAATACCAGCAAATATTTTTTCACCCAATCTTGATGATACTTGGTGGTAATGATCAGTACACAAATCCCACTTGGCTCACCATATTTGGTTCTTCTAGCTTGGAGCGTTCATCTACAGAAGCAGTTTTAATATTTTGGTTTCCCTCTGTTCTCTCCTATATAGATAGATGAATTTGGAACTCTAAATCCAACATCGTTTGTAGTAGCTCTTTGAAACTTGACAAAATAAGGGAGTTCTCAGTTTTTTCTCTATGGTTTGTTTCCTCTTCAAGTATCCCTAGCCACAGACTGTGGAAAAGCACTTTCATTGGGAGGGGTGGCCAAGCTTCTAAGAAATTATGAGTTTCCGAAATACCAGCAAATATTTTTTCACCATATCTTGATGATACTTGGTGCTAATGACAAGTCCACAAATCCCACTTGGCTCACCAAATTTGGTTCTTCTAGGTTGGAGCGTTCGTCTACAGAAGCAGTTTTAATATTTAGGTTTCCCTCTGTTCTCTCCTATATCAATAGATAAATTTGGAACTCTAAATCCAACATGGTTTGTAGTAGCTCTTTGAAACTTGACAAAATAAAGGAGTTCTCAGTTTGTCTCTATGGTTTGTTTCCTCTTCAAGTAGCCCTAGGCACAGACTGTAGAAAATCACTGTCATTGAGAGGGGTTGCCAAGCTTTTAAGAAATAACGAGTTTCCGGAATACCAGCAAATATTTTTCCACCCAATCTTGATGATACTTGGTGGTAATGATCAGTGAACAAATCCCACTAGGCTCACGAAATTATGTTCTTCTAGGTTGAAGCGTTACAGTAGCAGTTACAGTAGCAGTTTTCATTTTTAGGTTTCACTCTGTTCTCTCCTATATAGATAAGTGAATTTTCAACTCTAAATCCAACATGGTTTGTAGTAGATCTTTGAAACTTGATAAAATAAATGAGTTCTCAGTTTTGTCTCTACGCATTGTTTCCCCTTCAAGTAGCCCTAGGCACAGACTGTGGAAAAGCACTTTCATTGAGAGGGGTTGCCAGGCTTTTAAGAAATAACGAGTTTCCGAAATACCAGCAAATATTTTTTCACCAAATCTTGATGATACTGTGTGGTAATTATCAGTACACAAATCCCACTTGGCTCACCAAATTTTCTTCTTCAAGGTTGAAGCGTTCGTTTACAGTAGCAGTTTTTATTTTTAGGTTTCCCTCTGTTCTCTCCTATATAGATAGATGAATTTGGAACTCTAAATCCAACAAGGTTTGTAGTAGCTCTTTGAAACTTGACAAAAGAAAGGAGTTCTCAGTTTTGTCTCTATGGTTTCTTTCTTCTTCAAGTAGTCCTAGGCAAAGACTGTGGAAAAGCACTTTAATAGAAAGGGGTGGCCAAGCTTCTAAGAAATTACGAGTTTCCGAAATACCAGCAGATATTTTTTCACCCAAAGTTGATGACACTTTGTGGTAATGATCAGTACACAAATCCCACTTGGCTCACCAAATTGGTTCTTCTAGGTTGGAGCGTTCGTCTACAGAAGCAGTTTTAATATTTTGTTTCCCTCTGTTCTCTCCTATATCGATAGATGAATTTGGAACTGTAAATCCAACATGGTTTGTAGTAGCTCTTTGAAAGTTGACAAAATAAAGGAGTTCTCAGTTTTGTCTCTATGGTTTGTTTACTCTTCAAGTAGCCCTACGCACAGACTGTGGAAAATCACTTTCATTGAAAGGGGTTGCCCAGCTTCCATGAAATTACGAGTTTCAAAAATACCAGCAAATATTTTTTCACCCAATCTTGATGATACTTGGTGGTAATGATCAGTGCACAAATCCCACTTGGCTCACGAAATTTTGTTCTTCCTGGTTGAAGCGTTCGTTTACAGTAGCAGTTTTCATTTTTAGGTTCACTCTGTTCTCTCCTATATAGATAGGTGAATTTGGAACTCTAAATCCAACATGGTTTGTAGTAGCTCTTTGAAACTTGACAAAATAAACGAGTACTCAGTTTTGTCTCAATGATTTGTTTCCTCTTCAAGTAGCCCTAGGCACAGACTGTGGAAAAGCACTTTCATTGAGAGGGGTTGCCAATCTTCTAAGAAATAAGGAGTTTCCGAAATACCAGCAAATATTTTTCACCGAATCTTGATGATACTGGGTGGTAATGATCAGTACACAAATCCCACTTGACTCACCAAATTTTCTTTTTCTACGTTGAAGCGTTCGTTTACAGTAGCAGTTTTTATTTTTAGGATTCCCTCTGTTCTCTCCTATATAGATAGATGAATTTGGAACTCTAAATCCAACATGGTTTGTATTAGCTCTTTGAAACTTGACAAAATAAAGGAGTTCTCAGGTTTTTCTCTGTGGTTTGTTTCCTCTTCAAGTATCCCTAGGCACAGACTGTGGAAAAGCACTTTCATTGGGAGGGGTGGCCAAGCTTCTAAGAAATTACGAGTTTCCGAAATACCAGAAAATATTTTTTCACCATATCTTGATGATACTTGGTGGTAATGACAAGTCCACAAATCCCACTTTGCTCACCAAATTTGGTTCTTCTAGGTTGGAGCGTTCCTCTACAGAAGCAGTTTTAATATTTAGGTTTCCCTCTGTTCTCTCCTATATCGATAGATAAATTTGGAACTCTAAATCCAACATGGTTTGTAGTAACTCTTTGAAACTTGACAAAATAAAGGAGTTCTCTGTTTTTTCTCTATGGTTTGTTTCCTTTCAAGTAGCCCTAGGCACAGACTGTGGAAAATCACTGTCATTGAGAGGGGTTGCCAAGCTTCTAAGAAATAACGAGTTTCCCAAATACCAGCAAATATTTTTTCACCCAATCTTGATGATACCTGATGGTAATTATCAGTAAACAAATCCTACTTGGCTCACCAAATTTTGTTCTTCTAGGTTGAAGCGTTCTTCTACAGTAGCAGTTTTTATTTTTAGGTTTCCCTCTGTTCTCTCCTATATAGATAGTTGAATATGGAACTCTAAATCCAACATGGTTTGTAGTAGCTCTTTGAAACTTGACAAAATAAAGGAGTTCTCAGTTTGTCTCAATGGTTTGTTTCCTCTTCAAGTAGCCCTAGGCACAGACTGTGAAAAAGCACTTTCATTGAGAGGGGTTGCCAATCTTCTAAGAAATAACGAGTTTCCGAAATACCAGCAAATATTTTTTCACCCAATGTTGATGATACTTGGTGGTAATGATCAGTACACAAATCCCACTTGGCTCAACAAATTTGGTTCTTCTAGGTTGGAGCGTTCGTCTACAGTAGCAGTTTATATATTTAGGTTTCCCTCTGTTCTCTCCTATATAGATAGTTGAATTTGGAACTCAAAATCCAACATGGTTTGTAGTAGCTCTTTGAAACTTGACAAAATAAAGGAGTTCTCAGTTTTTCTCTATGGTTTGTTTCCTCTTCAAGTATCCCTAGGCACAGACTGTGGAATAGCACTTTCATTGGGAGTGGTGGCCAAGCTTCTAAGAAATTATGAGTTTCCGAAATACCAGCAAATATTTTTTCACCATATCTTGATGATACTTGGTGGTAATGACAAGTCCACAAATCCCACTTGGCTCACCAAATTTGGTTCTTCTAGGTTGGAGCATTCGTCTACAGAAGCAGTTTTAATATTTAGGTTTCCCTCTGTTCTCTCCTATATCGATAGATAAATTTGGAACTCAAAATCCAACATGGTTTGTAGCAGCTCTTTGAAACTTGACAAAATAAAGGAGTTCTCAGTTTTGTCTCTATGGTTTGTTTCCTCTTCAAGTAGCCCTAGGCACAGACTCTGGAAAAGCACTGTCATTGGGAGGGGTGGCCAAGCTTCTAAGAAATTATGAGTTTCCGAAATACCAGCAAATATTTTTTCACCATATCTTGATGATACTTGGTGGTAATGACAAGTCCACAAATCCCACTTGGCTCACCAAATTTTGTTCTTCTAAGTTGAAGCGTTCGTTTACAGTAGCAGTTGTTATTTTAAGGTTTCACTCTTTTCTCTCCTATATAGATAGATGAATTTGGAACTCTAAATCCAACATGGTTTGTAGTAGCTCTTTGAAACTTGACCAAATAAAGGAGTTCTCAGTTTTGTCTCTATGGTTTGTTTCCGCTTCATGTAGCC
>NW_027517754.1:420137-467798 GCF_048772815.1 Callospermophilus lateralis
AGAGTGAAACCTAAACATAAAACTGCTACTGTAAACAAACGCTTCAACCTAGAAGAACAAAATTTGGTAAGCCAAGTGGGATTTGTGTACTGATCATCACCACCAAGTGTCATCAAGATTGGTGAAAGAATATTTGCCGGTATTTCGGAAACTCGTTATTTCTTAGAAGCTTGGCAACCCCTCTCAATGAAAGTGCTTTTCCACAGTCTGTGCCTAGGGCCACTTGAAGAGGAAACAAACCATAGAGACAAAACTGAGAACTCCTTTATTTTGTCAAGTTTTAAAGAGCTACTACAAACCATGTTGTATTTAGAGTTCCAAATTCATCTATCTATATAGCAGACAACAGAGTGACACCTAATTATAAAAACTGCTACTGTAGACGAACGCTTCAACCTAGAAGAACAAAATTTGGTGAACCAAGTGATATTTGTGTACCGATAATTACCCCCAAGTATCATCAAGATTGAGTGAAAAAATATTTGCTGGTATTTCGGAAACTCGTAATTTCTTGGAAGATTGGCAACCCCTCTCAATGAAAGTGCTTTTCCACAGTCTGTGCCTAGGGCTACTTGAAGAGGAAACAAACCATAGAGACAAAACTGAGAACTCTTTAATTTTGTCAAGTTTCAAACAGCTACTACAAACCATGTTGGATTTAGAGTTCCAAATTCATCTATCTATTTAGGAGAGAACAGAGTGAAACCTAAATATAAAAACTGCTACTGTAGACGAACGCTTCAACCTAGAAGAACAAAATTTGGTGAGCCAAGTGGGATTTGTGGACTGATCATCACCACCAAGTGTCATCAAGATTGGATGAAAGAATATTTGCTGGTATTTCGGAAACTCGTTATTTCTTAGAAGCTTGGCAACCCCTCTCAATGAAAGTGCTTTTCCACAGTCTGTGCCTAGGGCCACTTGAAGAGGAAACAAACCGTAGAGACAAAACTGAGAACTCCTTTATTTTGTCAAGTTTCAAAGAGCTACTACAAACCATGTTGTATTTAGAGTTCCAAATTCATCTGTCTATATAGGAGAGAACAGAGTGAAACCTAAATATAAAAATTGCTACTGTAGACGAATGCTTCAACCTAGAAGAACAATATTTGGTGAGCCAAGTGGGATTTGTGTACTGATCATCACCACCAAGTATCATCAAGATTGGATGAAAGAATATTTGCTGGTATTTCAGATACTCGTTATTTCTTAGAAGCTTGTCAACCCCTCTCAATGAAAGTGCTTTTCCACAGTCTGTGCCTAGGGCCACTTGAAGAGGAAACAAACCATAGAGACAAAACTGAGAACTCCTTTATTTTGTCAAGTTTCAAAGAGCTACTACAAACCATATTGGATTTAGAGTTCCAAATTCATCTATCTATATAGCAGAGAACAGAGTGAAACCTAAATATAAAAACTGCTACTGAAGACGAACGCTTCAACATAGAAGAACAAAATTTGGTGAACCAAGTGATATTTGTGTCCCGATAAATACCGGCAAGTATGATCAAGATTGAGTGAAAAAATATTTGCTGGTATTTCGGAAACACGTAATTTCCTGGAAGCTTGGCAACCCCTCTCAATGAAAGTGCTTTTCCACAGTCTCTGCTTAGGGCTACTTGATGCGGAAACAAATCATAGAGACAAAACTGAGAACTCCTTTATTTTGTCAAGTTTCAAAGAGCTACTACAAACCATATTGGATGTAGAGTTCAAATTCATCTATCTATATAGGAGAGAACAGAGTGAAACCTAAATATAAAAACTGTTACTGTAGACGAACGCTTCAAACTAGAAGAACGAAATTTGGGGAGCCAAGTGGGACTTGTTTACCGATCATCACCAGCAAGTATCATCAAGATTGGTTGAAAAAATATTTGCTGGTATTTCGGAAACTCGTTATTTCTTAGAAGCTTGGCAACCGCTCTCAATGAAAGTGCTTTTCCACAGTCTGTGCCTAGAGCTACTTCAAGAGGAAAAATCCATAGTGACAAAGCTGAGAACTCCTTTATTTTGTCAAGTTTCAAAGAGCTACTACAAACCATGTTGGATTTAGAGTTCCAAATTCATCTATCTATATAGGAGAGAACAGAGTGAAACCTAAAAATAAAACTGCTAATGTAAACAAACGCTTCAACCTAGAAGAACAAAATTTGGTGAGACAAGTGGGATTTGTGTACCGATCTTCACCACCAAGTATCATCAAGATTGGGTGATAAAATATTTGCTGGTATTTCGGAAACTCGTAATTTCTTGGAAGCTTGGCAACCCCTCTCAATGAAAGTGCTTTTTTACAGTCTCTGCTTAGCGCTACTTGAAGAGGAAACAATCCATAGAGACAAAACTGAGAACTCCTTTATTTTCTCAAGTTTCAAAGAGCTACTACAAACCATATTGGATTTAGAGTTCCAAATTCATCTATCTATATAGCAGAGAACAGAGTGAAACCTAAATATAAAAACTGCTACTGTAGAAGAACACTTCAACCTAGAAGAACAAAGTTTGGTGAGCCCAGTGGGATTCGTGTACTGATCAGTACCACCACATATCATCAAGATTGGATGAAAAAATATTTGCTTGTATTTCGGAAACTCGTAATTTCTTGGAAGCTTGGCAAACCCTCTCAATGAAAGTGCTTTTCCACCGTCTCTGCTTAGGGCTACATGAAGCGGAATCAAAACATAGAGACAAAACTGAGAACTCCTTTATTTTGTCAAGTTTCAAAGAGCTACTACAAACCATATTGGATTTAGAGTTCCAAATTCATCTATCTATATAGGAGAGAAAAGAGAGAAACCTAAGTATAAAAACTGCTACTGTAGGCGAACGCTCCATCCTGGAAGAACAAAATTTGGTGAGCCAAGTGGGATTTGTATACCGATCTTCACCACCAAGTATCATCAAGATTGGGTGAAAATATATTTGCTGGTAATTCGGAAACTCGTTACTTCTTAGACGCTTGGCAACCCCTCTCAATGAAAGTGCTTTTCCACAGTCTCTTCTTAGCTCTACATGAAGCGGAAACAAATCATAGAGACAAAACTGAGAACTCCTTTATTTTGTCAAGGTTCAAAGAGGTACTACAGATCATATTGGATTTAGAGTTCCAAATTCATCTATCTATATAGCAGAGAACAGAGTGAATCCTAAATATAAAAACTGTTACTGTAGATGAACGCTTCAACCTAGAAGAACAAAATTTGGTGAGCCAAGTGGGATTTGTGTACTGATCATTACCACCAAGTGTCATCAAGGTTGCATGAAAAAAATATTTGCTGGTATTTCAGAAACTAGTTATTTCTTAGAAGCTTGGCAACCCCACTCAATGAAAGTGCTTTTCCACAGTCTGTTCCTAGGGGTACATGAAGAGGAAACAAACAACAGAGACAAAACTGAGAACTCTTTTATTTTGTCAAGTTTCAAATAGCTACTACAAACCATGGTGGATTTTGAGTTCCAAATTCATCTATCTATTTAGGAGAGAACACAGTGAAACGTAAATATAAAAACTGCTACTGTAGACGAACGCTTCAACCTAGAAGAACAAAATTTGGTGAGCCAAGTGGGAATTGTGTACCCATCATCACCACCAAGTATCATCAAGATTGGGTGAAAAAATATTTGCTGGTATTTCGGAAACTCATAATTTCTTGGAAGCTTGGCAACCCCTCTCAATGAAAGTGCTTTTCCACAGTCAGTGCCTAGGGCTATTTGAATAGGAAAGAATCCATAGAGACAAAACTGAGAACTCCTTTATTTTGTCAAGTTTCAAAGCGCTACTACAAAAAATGTTGGATTTAGAGTTCCAAATTCATCTATCTATATAGGAGAGAACAGAGTAAAACCTAAAAATAAAAACTGCTACTCTAAAGGAACGCTTCAACCTAGAAGAACAAAATTTGGTGAACCAAGTGGGATTTGTGTACCGATCATTACCCCCAAGTATCATCAAGATTGGTGAAAAAATATTTCCTGGTACTTCGGAAACTCGTAATTTCTTGGAAGCTTGGCAACCCCTCTCAATGAAAGTGCTTTTTCACAGTCTCTGCTTAGGGCTACTTGAAGCGGAAACAAATCATAGAGACAAAACTGACAACTCCTTTATTTTGTCAAGTTTCAAAGAGGTACCACCACCATATTGGATTTAGAGTTCCAAATTCATTTATCTATATAGGAGAGAACAGAGTGAAACCTAAATATAAAAACTGCTACTGTAGACGAACGCTTCAACCTAGAAGAACAAAGTTTGGTGAGCCAAGTGGGATTTGTGGACGGATCATCACCACCAAGTATCATCAAGATTGGGTGAAAAAATATTTGCTGGTATTTCGGAAACTCGTAATTTCTTGGAGCTTGGCAACCCCTCTCAATGAAAGTGCTTTTCCACAGTCTCTGATTAGGGCTACTTGAAGCGGAAACAAATCATAGAGAAAAAACTGAGAACTACTTTATTTTGTCAAGTTTCAAAGAGCTACCACACACCATATTGGATTTAGAGTTCCAAATTCATCTTTCTATATAGGAGAGAACAGAGTGAAACCTAAATATAATAACTGCTACTGTAGACGAACGCTTCAACCTAGAAGAACAATATTGGGTGACCCAAGTGGGTTTGGTGTACCGATCTTCACCACCAAGTATCATCAAGATTGGATGAAAGAATATTTGCTGGTATTTCGGAAACTCGTTATTTCTTAGAAGCTTGGCAACCCCTCTCAATGAAAGTGCTTTTCCACAGTCTCTGCTTAGGGCTACTTGAAGCAGAAACAAATCATAGAGACAAAACTGAGAACTTCTTTATTTTATCAAGTTTCAAAGAGCTACTACAAACCATATAGGATTTAGAGTTCAAATTCATCTATCTATATAGTAGAGAACAGAGTGAATCCTAAATATAAAAACTGCTACTGTAGACGAACGCTTCAACCTAGAAGAACAAAATTTGGTGAGCCAAGTGGGATTTGTTTACCGATCATCACCAGCAAGTACCATCAAGATTGGGTGAAAAAATATTTGCTGGTATTTCGGAACTTGTTATTTCTTAGAAGCTTGGCAACCGCTCTCAATGAAAGTGCTTTTCCACAGTCTGTGCCTAGGGCTACTTGAGGAGGAAACAAACCACAGAGACAAAACTGAGAACTCTTTTATTTTGTCAAGTTTCAAATAGCTACTACAAACCATGGTGGATTTTGAGTTCCAAATTCATCTATCTATTTAGGAGAGAACACAGTGAAACCTAAATATAAAAACTGCTACTGTAGATGAACGCTTCAACCTAGAAGAACAAAATTTGGTGAGCCAAGTGGGATTTGTGTACCCATCATCACCACCAAGTATCATCAATATTGGGTGAAAAAATATTTGCTGGTATTTCGGAAACTCGTTATTTCTTAGAAGCTTGGCAACCCCTCTCAATGAAAGTGTTTTTCCACAGTCAGTGCTTAGGGCTACTTGAATAGGAAAGAATCCATAGAGACAAAACTGAGAACTCCTTTATTTTGTCAAGTTTCAAAGCGCTACTACAAACCATGTTGGATTTAGAGTTCCAAATTCATCTATCTATATAGAAGAGAACAGAGTGAAACCTAAATATAAAAATTGCTACTGTAGATGAACGCTTCAACCTAGAAGAACAAAATTTGGTGAGCCCAGTGGGATTTGTGTACTGATCATCACCACCAAGTATCAACACGATTGGATAAAAAAATATTTGCTGGTATTTCGGGAATTCGTTATTTCTTAGAAGCTTGTCAACCCCTCTCAATGAAAGTGCTTTTCCACAGTCAGTGCCGAGGGCTACTTGAAGAGGAAACAAACCATAGAGACAAAACTGAGAACTCCTTTATTTTTTCAAGTTTCAAAGAGCTACTACAAACCATGATGGATTTAGAGTTCCAAATTCATCTATCTATATAGGAGAGAACAGAGTGAAACCTAAATATAAAAACTGCTACTGTAGACGAACGCTTCAACCTAGAAGAACAAAATTTGGTGAACCAAGTGGGATTTGTGTACTGATCACTACCCCCAAGTATCATCAAGTTTGGGTGAAAAAATATTTGCGGTACTTCGGAAACTCGTAATTTCTTGGAAGCTTGGCAACCCCTCTCAATGAAAGTGCTTTTCCACAGTCTCTGATTAGGGCTACTTGAAGCGGAAACAAATCATAGAGACAAAACTGAGAACTACTTTATTTTGTCAAGTTTCAAAGAGCTACCACACACCATATTGGATTTAGAGTTCCAAATTCATCTATCTATATAGGAGAGAACAGAGTGAAACCTAAATATAATAACTGCTACTGTAGACGAACGCTTCAACCTAGAAGAACAATATTGGGTGACCCAAGTGGGTTTGGTGTACCGATCTTCACCACCAAGTATCATCAAGATTGGATGAAAGAATATTTGCTGGTATTTCGGAAACTCGTTATTTCTTAGAAGCTTGGCAACCCCTCTCAATGAAAGTGCTTTTCCACAGTCTCTGCTTAGGGCTACTTGAAGCAGAAACAAATCATAGAGACAAAACTGAGAACTTCTTTATTTTGTCAAGTTTCAAAGAGCTACTACAAACCATATAGGATTTAGAGTTCAAATTCATCTATCTATATAGTAGAGAACAGAGTGAATCCTAAATATAAAAACTGCTACTGTAGACGAACGCTTCAACCTAGAAGAACAAAATTTGGTGAGCCAAGTGGGATTTGTTTACCGATCATCACCAGCAAGTACCATCAAGATTGGGTGAAAAAATATTTGCTGGTATTTCGGAACTTGTTATTTCTTAGAAGCTTGGCAACCGCTCTCAATGAAAGTGCTTTTCCACAGTCTGTGCCTAGGGCTACTTGAGGAGGAAACAAACCACAGAGACAAAACTGAGAACTCTTTTATTTTGTCAAGTTTCAAATAGCTACTACAAACCATGGTGGATTTTGAGTTCCAAATTCATCTATCTATTTAGGAGAGAACACAGTGAAACCTAAATATAAAAACTGCTACTGTAGATGAACGCTTCAACCTAGAAGAACAAAATTTGGTGAGCCAAGTGGGATTTGTGTACCCATCATCACCACCAAGTATCATCAATATTGGGTGAAAAAATATTTGCTGGTATTTCGGAAACTCGTTATTTCTTAGAAGCTTGGCAACCCCTCTCAATGAAAGTGTTTTTCCACAGTCAGTGCTTAGGGCTACTTGAATAGGAAAGAATCCATAGAGACAAAACTGAGAACTCCTTTATTTTGTCAAGTTTCAAAGCGCTACTACAAACCATGTTGGATTTAGAGTTCCAAATTCATCTATCTATATAGAAGAGAACAGAGTGAAACCTAAATATAAAAATTGCTACTGTAGATGAACGCTTCAACCTAGAAGAACAAAATTTGGTGAGCCCAGTGGGATTTGTGTACTGATCATCACCACCAAGTATCAACACGATTGGATAAAAAAATATTTGCTGGTATTTCGGGAATTCGTTATTTCTTAGAAGCTTGTCAACCCCTCTCAATGAAAGTGCTTTTCCACAGTCAGTGCCGAGGGCTACTTGAAGAGGAAACAAACCATAGAGACAAAACTGAGAACTCCTTTATTTTTTCAAGTTTCAAAGAGCTACTACAAACCATGATGGATTTAGAGTTCCAAATTCATCTATCTATATAGGAGAGAACAGAGTGAAACCTAAATATAAAAACTGCTACTGTAGACGAACGCTTCAACCTAGAAGAACAAAATTTGGTGAACCAAGTGGGATTTGTGTACTGATCACTACCCCCAAGTATCATCAAGTTTGGGTGAAAAAATATTTGCGGTACTTCGGAAACTCGTAATTTCTTGGAAGCTTGGCAACCCCTCTCAATGAAAGTGCTTTTCCACAGTCTCTGATTAGGGCTACTTGAAGCGGAAACAAATCATAGAGACAAAACTGAGAACTACTTTATTTTGCCAAGTTTCAAAGAGCTACCACACACCATATTGGATTTAGAGTTCCAAATTCATCTATCTATATAGGAGAGAACAGAGTGAAACCTAAATATAATAACTGCTACTGTAGACGAACGCTTCAACCTAGAAGAACAATATTGGGTGACCCAAGTGGGTTTGGTGTACCGATCTTCACCACCAAGTATCATCAAGATTGGATGAAAGAATATTTGCTGGTATTTCGGAAACTCGTTATTTCTTAGAAGCTTGGCAACCCCTCTCAATGAAAGTGCTTTTCCACAGTCTCTGCTTAGGGCTACTTGAAGCAGAAACAAATCATAGAGACAAAACTGAGAACTTCTTTATTTTGTCAAGTTTCAAAGAGCTACTACAAACCATATAGGATTTAGAGTTCAAATTCATCTATCTATATAGTAGAGAACAGAGTGAATCCTAAATATAAAAACTGCTACTGTAGACGAACGCTTCAACCTAGAAGAACAAAATTTGGTGAGCCAAGTGGGATTTCTTTACCGATCATCACCAGCAAGTACCATCAAGATTGGGTGAAAAAATATTTGCTGGTATTTCGGAACTTGTTATTTCTTAGAAGCTTGGCAACCGCTCTCAATGAAAGTGCTTTTCCACAGTCTGTGCCTAGGGCTACTTGAGGAGGAAACAAACCACAGAGACAAAACTGAGAACTCTTTTATTTTGTCAAGTTTCAAATAGCTACTACAAACCATGGTGGATTTTGAGTTCCAAATTCATCTATCTATTTAGGAGAGAACACAGTGAAACCTAAATATAAAAACTGCTACTGTAGATGAACGCTTCAACCTAGAAGAACAAAATTTGGTGAGCCAAGTGGGATTTGTGTACCCATCATCACCACCAAGTATCATCAATATTGGGTGAAAAAATATTTGCTGGTATTTCGGAAACTCGTTATTTCTTAGAAGCTTGGCAACCCCTCTCAATGAAAGTGTTTTTCCACAGTCAGTGCTTAGGGCTACTTGAATAGGAAAGAATCCATAGAGACAAAACTGAGAACTCCTTTATTTTGTCAAGTTTCAAAGCGCTACTACAAACCATGTTGGATTTAGAGTTCCAAATTCATCTATCTATATAGAAGAGAACAGAGTGAAACCTAAATATAAAAATTGCTACTGTAGATGAATGCTTCAACCTAGAAGAACAAAATTTGGTGAGCCCAGTGGGATTTGTGTACTGATCATCACCACCAAGTATCAACACGATTGGATAAAAAAATATTTGCTGGTATTTCGGGAATTCGTTATTTCTTAGAAGCTTGTCAACCCCTCTCAATGAAAGTGCTTTTCCACAGTCAGTGCCGAGGGCTACTTGAAGAGGAAACAAACCATAGAGACAAAACTGAGAACTCCTTTATTTTTTCAAGTTTCAAAGAGCTACTACAAACCATGATGGATTTAGAGTTCCAAATTCATCTATCTATATAGGAGAGAACAGAGTGAAACCTAAATATAAAAACTGCTACTGTAGACGAACGCTTCAACCTAGAAGAACAAAATTTGGTGAACCAAGTGGGATTTGTGTACTGATCACTACCCCCAAGTATCATCAAGTTTGGGTGAAAAAATATTTGCGGTACTTCGGAAACTCGTAATTTCTTGGAAGCTTGGCAACCCCTCTCAATGAAAGTGCTTTTCCACAGTCTCTGATTAGGGCTACTTGAAGCGGAAACAAATCATAGAGACAAAACTGAGAACTACTTTATTTTGTCAAGTTTCAAAGAGCTACCACACACCATATTGGATTTAGAGTTCCAAATTCATCTATCTATATAGGAGAGAACAGAGTGAAACCTAAATATAATAACTGCTACTGTAGACGAACGCTTCAACCTAGAAGAACAATATTGGGTGACCCAAGTGGGTTTGGTGTACCGATCTTCACCACCAAGTATCATCAAGATTGGATGAAAGAATATTTGCTGGTATTTCGGAAACTCGTTATTTCTTAGAAGCTTGGCAACCCCTCTCAATGAAAGTGCTTTTCCACAGTCTCTGCTTAGGGCTACTTGAAGCAGAAACAAATCATAGAGACAAAACTGAGAACTTCTTTATTTTGTCAAGTTTCAAAGAGCTACTACAAACCATATAGGATTTAGAGTTCAAATTCATCTAACTATATAGTAGAGAACAGAGTGAATCCTAAATATAAAAACTGCTACTGTAGACGAACGCTTCAACCTAGAAGAACAAAATTTGGTGAGCCAAGTGGGATTTGTTTACCGATCATCACCAGCAAGTACCATCAAGATTGGGTGAAAAAATATTTGCTGGTATTTCGGAACTTGTTATTTCTTAGAAGCTTGGCAACCGCTCTCAATGAAAGTGCTTTTCCACAGTCTGTGCCTAGGGCTACTTGAGGAGGAAACAAACCACAGAGACAAAACTGAGAACTCTTTTATTTTGTCAAGTTTCAAATAGCTACTACAAACCATGGTGGATTTTGAGTTCCAAATTCATCTATCTATTTAGGAGAGAACACAGTGAAACCTAAATATAAAAACTGCTACTGTAGATGAACGCTTCAACCTAGAAGAACAAAATTTGGTGAGCCAAGTGGGATTTGTGTACCCATCATCACCACCAAGTATCATCAATATTGGGTGAAAAAATATTTGCTGGTATTTCGGAAACTCGTTATTTCTTAGAAGCTTGGCAACCCCTCTCAATGAAAGTGTTTTTCCACAGTCAGTGCTTAGGGCTACTTGAATAGGAAAGAATCCATAGAGACAAAACTGAGAACTCCTTTATTTTGTCAAGTTTCAAAGCGCTACTACAAACCATGTTGGATTTAGAGTTCCAAATTCATCTATCTATATAGAAGAGAACAGAGTGAAACCTAAATATAAAAATTGCTACTGTAGATGAACGCTTCAACCTAGAAGAACAAAATTTGGTGAGCCCAGTGGGATTTGTGTACTGATCATCACCACCAAGTATCAACACGATTGGATAAAAAAATATTTGCTGGTATTTCGGGAATTCGTTATTTCTTAGAAGCTTGTCAACCCCTCTCAATGAAAGTGCTTTTCCACAGTCAGTGCCGAGGGCTACTTGAAGAGGAAACAAACCATAGAGACAAAACTGAGAACTCCTTTATTTTTTCAAGTTTCAAAGAGCTACTACAAACCATGATGGATTTAGAGTTCCAAATTCATCTATCTATATAGGAGAGAACAGAGTGAAACCTAAATATAAAAACTGCTACTGTAGACGAACGCTTCAACCTAGAAGAACAAAATTTGGTGAACCAAGTGGGATTTGTGTACTGATCACTACCCCCAAGTATCATCAAGTTTGGGTGAAAAAATATTTGCGGTACTTCGGAAACTCGTAATTTCTTGGAAGCTTGGCAACCCCTCTCAATGAAAGTGCTTTTCCACAGTCTCTGATTAGGGCTACTTGAAGCGGAAACAAATCATAGAGACAAAACTGAGAACTACTTTATTTTGCCAAGTTTCAAAGAGCTACCACACACCATATTGGATTTAGAGTTCCAAATTCATCTATCTATATAGGAGAGAACAGAGTGAAACCTAAATATAATAACTGCTACTGTAGACGAACGCTTCAACCTAGAAGAACAATATTGGGTGACCCAAGTGGGTTTGGTGTACCGATCTTCACCACCAAGTATCATCAAGATTGGATGAAAGAATATTTGCTGGTATTTCGGAAACTCGTTATTTCTTAGAAGCTTGGCAACCCCTCTCAATGAAAGTGCTTTTCCACAGTCTCTGCTTAGGGCTACTTGAAGCAGAAACAAATCATAGAGACAAAACTGAGAACTTCTTTATTTTGTCAAGTTTCAAAGAGCTACTACAAACCATATAGGATTTAGAGTTCAAATTCATCTAACTATATAGTAGAGAACAGAGTGAATCCTAAATATAAAAACTGCTACTGTAGACGAACGCTTCAACCTAGAAGAACAAAATTTGGTGAGCCAAGTGGGATTTGTTTACCGATCATCACCAGCAAGTACCATCAAGATTGGGTGAAAAAATATTTGCTGGTATTTCGGAACTTGTTATTTCTTAGAAGCTTGGCAACCGCTCTCAATGAAAGTGCTTTTCCACAGTCTGTGCCTAGGGCTACTTGAGGAGGAAACAAACCACAGAGACAAAACTGAGAACTCTTTTATTTTGTCAAGTTTCAAATAGCTACTACAAACCATGGTGGATTTTGAGTTCCAAATTCATCTATCTATTTAGGAGAGAACACAGTGAAACCTAAATATAAAAACTGCTACTGTAGATGAACGCTTCAACCTAGAAGAACAAAATTTGGTGAGCCAAGTGGGATTTGTGTACCCATCATCACCACCAAGTATCATCAATATTGGGTGAAAAAATATTTGCTGGTATTTCGGAAACTCGTTATTTCTTAGAAGCTTGGCAACCCCTCTCAATGAAAGTGTTTTTCCACAGTCAGTGCTTAGGGCTACTTGAATAGGAAAGAATCCATAGAGACAAAACTGAGAACTCCTTTATTTTGTCAAGTTTCAAAGCGCTACTACAAACCATGTTGGATTTAGAGTTCCAAATTCATCTATCTATATAGAAGAGAACAGAGTGAAACCTAAATATAAAAATTGCTACTGTAGATGAACGCTTCAACCTAGAAGAACAAAATTTGGTGAGCCCAGTGGGATTTGTGTACTGATCATCACCACCAAGTATCAACACGATTGGATAAAAAAATATTTGCTGGTATTTCGGGAATTCGTTATTTCTTAGAAGCTTGTCAACCCCTCTCAATGAAAGTGCTTTTCCACAGTCAGTGCCGAGGGCTACTTGAAGAGGAAACAAACCATAGAGACAAAACTGAGATCTCCTTTATTTTTTCAAGTTTCAAAGAGCTACTACAAACCATGATGGATTTAGAGTTCCAAATTCATCTATCTATATAGGAGAGAACAGAGTGAAACCTAAATATAAAAACTGCTACTGTAGACGAACGCTTCAACCTAGAAGAACAAAATTTGGTGAACCAAGTGGGATTTGTGTACTGATCACTACCCCCAAGTATCATCAAGTTTGGGTGAAAAAATATTTGCGGTACTTCGGAAACTCGTAATTTCTTGGAAGCTTGGCAACCCCTCTCAATGAAAGTGCTTTTCCACAGTCTCTGATTAGGGCTACTTGAAGCGGAAACAAATCATAGAGACAAAACTGAGAACTACTTTAATTTGTCAAGTTTCAAAGAGCTACCACACACCATATTGGATTTAGAGTTCCAAATTCATCTATCTATATAGGAGAGAACAGAGTGAAACCTAAATATAATAACTGCTACTGTAGACGAACGCTTCAACCTAGAAGAACAATATTGGGTGACCCAAGTGGGTTTGGTGTACCGATCTTCACCACCAAGTATCATCAAGATTGGATGAAAGAATATTTGCTGGTATTTCGGAAACTCGTTATTTCTTAGAAGCTTGGCAACCCCTCTCAATGAAAGTGCTTTTCCACAGTCTCTGCTTAGGGCTACTTGAAGCAGAAACAAATCATAGAGACAAAACTGAGAACTTCTTTATTTTGTCAAGTTTCAAAGAGCTACTACAAACCATATAGGATTTAGAGTTCAAATTCATCTATCTATATAGTAGAGAACAGAGTGAATCCTAAATATAAAAACTGCTACTGTAGACGAACGCTTCAACCTAGAAGAACAAAATTTGGTGAGCCAAGTGGGATTTCTTTACCGATCATCACCAGCAAGTACCATCAAGATTGGGTGAAAAAATATTTGCTGGTATTTCGGAACTTGTTATTTCTTAGAAGCTTGGCAACCGCTCTCAATGAAAGTGCTTTTCCACAGTCTGTGCCTAGGGCTACTTGAGGAGGAAACAAACCACAGAGACAAAACTGAGAACTCTTTTATTTTGTCAAGTTTCAAATAGCTACTACAAACCATGGTGGATTTTGAGTTCCAAATTCATCTATCTATTTAGGAGAGAACACAGTGAAACCTAAATATAAAAACTGCTACTGTAGATGAACGCTTCAACCTAGAAGAACAAAATTTGGTGAGCCAAGTGGGATTTGTGTACCCATCATCACCACCAAGTATCATCAATATTGGGTGAAAAAATATTTGCTGGTATTTCGGAAACTCGTTATTTCTTAGAAGCTTGGCAACCCCTCTCAATGAAAGTGTTTTTCCACTGTCAGTGCTTAGGGCTACTTGAATAGGAAAGAATCCATAGAGACAAAACTGAGAACTCCTTTATTTTGTCAAGTTTCAAAGCGCTACTACAAACCATGTTGGATTTAGAGTTCCAAATTCATCTATCTATATAGAAGAGAACAGAGTGAAACCTAAATATAAAAATTGCTACTGTAGATGAACGCTTCAACCTAGAAGAACAAAATTTGGTGAGCCCAGTGGGATTTGTGTACTGATCATCACCACCAAGTATCAACACGATTGGATAAAAAAATATTTGCTGGTATTTCGGGAATTCGTTATTTCTTAGAAGCTTGTCAACCCCTCTCAATGAAAGTGCTTTTCCACAGTCAGTGCCGAGGGCTACTTGAAGAGGAAACAAACCATAGAGACAAAACTGAGAACTCCTTTATTTTTTCAAGTTTCAAAGAGCTACTACAAACCATGATGGATTTAGAGTTCCAAATTCATCTATCTATATAGGAGAGAACAGAGTGAAACCTAAATATAAAAACTGCTACTGTAGACGAACGCTTCAACCTAGAAGAACAAAATTTGGTGAACCAAGTGGGATTTGTGTACTGATCACTACCCCCAAGTATCATCAAGTTTGGGTGAAAAAATATTTGCGGTACTTCGGAAACTCGTAATTTCTTGGAAGCTTGGCAACCCCTCTCAATGAAAGTGCTTTTCCACAGTCTCTGATTAGGGCTACTTGAAGCGGAAACAAATCATAGAGACAAAACTGAGAACTACTTTATTTTGTCAAGTTTCAAAGAGCTACCACACACCATATTGGATTTAGAGTTCCAAATTCATCTATCTATATAGGAGAGAACAGAGTGAAACCTAAATATAATAACTGCTACTGTAGACGAACGCTTCAACCTAGAAGAACAATATTGGGTGACCCAAGTGGGTTTGGTGTACCGATCTTCACCACCAAGTATCATCAAGATTGGATGAAAGAATATTTGCTGGTATTTCGGAAACTCGTTATTTCTTAGAAGCTTGGCAACCCCTCTCAATGAAAGTGCTTTTCCACAGTCTCTGCTTAGGGCTACTTGAAGCAGAAACAAATCATAGAGACAAAACTGAGAACTTCTTTATTTTGTCAAGTTTCAAAGAGCTACTACAAACCATATAGGATTTAGAGTTCAAATTCATCTAACTATATAGTAGAGAACAGAGTGAATCCTAAATATAAAAACTGCTACTGTAGACGAACGCTTCAACCTAGAAGAACAAAATTTGGTGAGCCAAGTGGGATTTGTTTACCGATCATCACCAGCAAGTACCATCAAGATTGGGTGAAAAAATATTTGCTGGTATTTCGGAACTTGTTATTTCTTAGAAGCTTGGCAACCGCTCTCAATGAAAGTGCTTTTCCACAGTCTGTGCCTAGGGCTACTTGAGGAGGAAACAAACCACAGAGACAAAACTGAGAACTCTTTTATTTTGTCAAGTTTCAAATAGCTACTACAAACCATGGTGGATTTTGAGTTCCAAATTCATCTATCTATTTAGGAGAGAACACAGTGAAACCTAAATATAAAAACTGCTACTGTAGATGAACGCTTCAACCTAGAAGAACAAAATTTGGTGAGCCAAGTGGGATTTGTGTACCCATCATCACCACCAAGTATCATCAATATTGGGTGAAAAAATATTTGCTGGTATTTCGGAAACTCGTTATTTCTTAGAAGCTTGGCAACCCCTCTCAATGAAAGTGCTTTTCCACAGTCAGTGCTTAGGGCTACTTGAATAGGAAAGAATCCATAGAGACAAAACTGAGAACTCCTTTATTTTGTCAAGTTTCAAAGCGCTACTACAAACCATGTTGGATTTAGAGTTCCAAATTCATCTATCTATATAGAAGAGAACAGAGTGAAACCTAAATATAAAAATTGCTACTGTAGATGAACGCTTCAACCTAGAAGAACAAAATTTGGTGAGCCCAGTGGGATTTGTGTACTGATCATCACCACCAAGTATCAACACGATTGGATAAAAAAATATTTGCTGGTATTTCGGGAATTCGTTATTTCTTAGAAGCTTGTCAACCCCTCTCAATGAAAGTGCTTTTCCACAGTCAGTGCCGAGGGCTACTTGAAGAGGAAACAAACCATAGAGACAAAACTGAGATCTCCTTTATTTTTTCAAGTTTCAAAGAGCTACTACAAACCATGATGGATTTAGAGTTCCAAATTCATCTATCTATATAGGAGAGAACAGAGTGAAACCTAAATATAAAAACTGCTACTGTAGACGAACGCTTCAACCTAGAAGAACAAAATTTGGTGAACCAAGTGGGATTTGTGTACTGATCACTACCCCCAAGTATCATCAAGTTTGGGTGAAAAAATATTTGCGGTACTTCGGAAACTCGTAATTTCTTGGAAGCTTGGCAACCCCTCTCAATGAAAGTGCTTTTCCACAGTCTCTGATTAGGGCTACTTGAAGCGGAAACAAATCATAGAGACAAAACTGAGAACTACTTTAATTTGTCAAGTTTCAAAGAGCTACCACACACCATATTGGATTTAGAGTTCCAAATTCATCTATCTATATAGGAGAGAACAGAGTGAAACCTAAATATAATAACTGCTACTGTAGACGAACGCTTCAACCTAGAAGAACAATATTGGGTGACCCAAGTGGGTTTGGTGTACCGATCTTCACCACCAAGTATCATCAAGATTGGATGAAAGAATATTTGCTGGTATTTCGGAAACTCGTTATTTCTTAGAAGCTTGGCAACCCCTCTCAATGAAAGTGCTTTTCCACAGTCTCTGCTTAGGGCTACTTGAAGCAGAAACAAATCATAGAGACAAAACTGAGAACTTCTTTATTTTGTCAAGTTTCAAAGAGCTACTACAAACCATATAGGATTTAGAGTTCAAATTCATCTATCTATATAGTAGAGAACAGAGTGAATCCTAAATATAAAAACTGCTACTGTAGACGAACGCTTCAACCTAGAAGAACAAAATTTGGTGAGCCAAGTGGGATTTCTTTACCGATCATCACCAGCAAGTACCATCAAGATTGGGTGAAAAAATATTTGCTGGTATTTCGGAACTTGTTATTTCTTAGAAGCTTGGCAACCGCTCTCAATGAAAGTGCTTTTCCACAGTCTGTGCCTAGGGCTACTTGAGGAGGAAACAAACCACAGAGACAAAACTGAGAACTCTTTTATTTTGTCAAGTTTCAAATAGCTACTACAAACCATGGTGGATTTTGAGTTCCAAATTCATCTATCTATTTAGGAGAGAACACAGTGAAACCTAAATATAAAAACTGCTACTGTAGATGAACGCTTCAACCTAGAAGAACAAAATTTGGTGAGCCAAGTGGGATTTGTGTACCCATCATCACCACCAAGTATCATCAATATTGGGTGAAAAAATATTTGCTGGTATTTCGGAAACTCGTTATTTCTTAGAAGCTTGGCAACCCCTCTCAATGAAAGTGTTTTTCCACTGTCAGTGCTTAGGGCTACTTGAATAGGAAAGAATCCATAGAGACAAAACTGAGAACTCCTTTATTTTGTCAAGTTTCAAAGCGCTACTACAAACCATGTTGGATTTAGAGTTCCAAATTCATCTATCTATATAGAAGAGAACAGAGTGAAACCTAAATATAAAAATTGCTACTGTAGATGAACGCTTCAACCTAGAAGAACAAAATTTGGTGAGCCCAGTGGGATTTGTGTACTGATCATCACCACCAAGTATCAACACGATTGGATAAAAAAATATTTGCTGGTATTTCGGGAATTCGTTATTTCTTAGAAGCTTGTCAACCCCTCTCAATGAAAGTGCTTTTCCACAGTCAGTGCCGAGGGCTACTTGAAGAGGAAACAAACCATAGAGACAAAACTGAGAACTCCTTTATTTTTTCAAGTTTCAAAGAGCTACTACAAACCATGATGGATTTAGAGTTCCAAATTCATCTATCTATATAGGAGAGAACAGAGTGAAACCTAAATATAAAAACTGCTACTGTAGACGAACGCTTCAACCTAGAAGAACAAAATTTGGTGAACCAAGTGGGATTTGTGTACTGATCACTACCCCCAAGTATCATCAAGTTTGGGTGAAAAAATATTTGCGGTACTTCGGAAACTCGTAATTTCTTGGAAGCTTGGCAACCCCTCTCAATGAAAGTGCTTTTCCACAGTCTCTGATTAGGGCTACTTGAAGCGGAAACAAATCATAGAGACAAAACTGAGAACTACTTTATTTTGTCAAGTTTCAAAGAGCTACCACACACCATATTGGATTTAGAGTTCCAAATTCATCTATCTATATAGGAGAGAACAGAGTGAAACCTAAATATAATAACTGCTACTGTAGACGAACGCTTCAACCTAGAAGAACAATATTGGGTGACCCAAGTGGGTTTGGTGTACCGATCTTCACCACCAAGTATCATCAAGATTGGATGAAAGAATATTTGCTGGTATTTCGGAAACTCGTTATTTCTTAGAAGCTTGGCAACCCCTCTCAATGAAAGTGCTTTTCCACAGTCTCTGCTTAGGGCTACTTGAAGCAGAAACAAATCATAGAGACAAAACTGAGAACTTCTTTATTTTGTCAAGTTTCAAAGAGCTACTACAAACCATATAGGATTTAGAGTTCAAATTCATCTATCTATATAGTAGAGAACAGAGTGAATCCTAAATATAAAAACTGCTACTGTAGACGAACGCTTCAACCTAGAAGAACAAAATTTGGTGAGCCAAGTGGGATTTCTTTACCGATCATCACCAGCAAGTACCATCAAGATTGGGTGAAAAAATATTTGCTGGTATTTCGGAACTAGTTATTTCTTAGAAGCTTGGCAACCGCTCTCAATGAAAGTGCTTTTCCACAGTCTGTGCCTAGGGCTACTTGAGGAGGAAACAAACCACAGAGACAAAACTGAGAACTCTTTTATTTTGTCAAGTTTCAAATAGCTACTACAAACCATGGTGGATTTTGAGTTCCAAATTCATCTATCTATTTAGGAGAGAACACAGTGAAACCTAAATATAAAAACTGCTACTGTAGACGAACGCTTCAACCTAGAAGAACAAAATTTGGTGAGCCAAGTGGGATTTGTGTACCCATCATCACCACCAAGTATCATCAATATTGGGTGAAAAAATATTTGCTGGTATTTCGGAAACTCGTTATTTCTTAGAAGCTTGGCAACCCCTCTCAATGAAAGTGCTTTTCCACAGTCAGTGCTTAGGGCTACTTGAATAGGAAAGAATCCATAGAGACAAAACTGAGAACTCCTTTATTTTGTCAAGTTTCAAAGCGCTACTACAAACCATGTTGGATTTAGAGTTCCAAATTCATCTATCTATATAGAAGAGAACAGAGTGAAACCTAAATATAAAAATTGCTACTGTAGACGAACGCTTCAACCTAGAAGAACAAAATTTGGTGAGCCCAGTGGGATTTGTGTACTGATCATCACCACCAAGTATCAACACGATTGGATAAAAAAATATTTGCTGGTATTTCGGGAATTCGTTATTTCTTAGAAGCTTGTCAACCCCTCTCAATGAAAGTGCTTTTCCACAGTCAGTGCCGAGGGCTACTTGAAGAGGAAACAAACCATAGAGACAAAACTGAGAACTCCTTTATTTTTTCAAGTTTCAAAGAGCTACTACAAACCATGATGGATTTAGAGTTCCAAATTCATCTATCTATATAGGAGAGAACAGAGTGAAACCTAAATATAAAAACTGCTACTGTAGACGAACGCTTCAACCTAGAAGAACAAAATTTGGTGAACCAAGTGGGATTTGTGTACCGATCACTACCCCCAAGTATCATCAAGTTTGGGTGAAAAAATATTTGCTGGTACTTCGGAAACTCGTAATTTCTTGGAAGCTTGGCAACCCCTCTCAATGAAAGTGCTTTTTCACAGTCTCTGCTTAGGGCTACTTGAAGCGGAAACAAATCATAGAGACAAAACTGAGAACTCCTTTATTTTGTCAAGTTTCAAAGAGCTACCACCACCATATTGGATTTAGAGTTCCAAATTCATTTATCTATAAAGGAGAGAACAGAGTGAAACCTAAATATAAAAACTGCTACTGTAGACGAACTCTTCAACCTAGAAGAACAAAGTTTGGTGAGCCTAGTGGGATTTGTGGACTGATCTACACCACCAATTATCATCAAGATTGGGTGAAAAAATATTTGCTGGTATTTCGGAAACTCGTAATTTCTTGGAAGCTTGGCAACCCCTCTCAATGAAAGTGCTTTTCCACAGTCTCTGCTTAGGGCTAATTGAAGCGGAAACAAATCATAGAGACAAAACTGAGAACTCCTTTAGATTGTCAAGTTTCAGAGAGCTACTACAAACCATGATTGATTTAGAGTTCCAAATTCATCTATCTATATAGGAGTTAACAGAGTAAAACCTAAAAATAAAAACTGCTACTGTAGACGAATGCTTCAACCTAGAAGAACAAAATTTGGTGAGCCAAGTGGGATTTCTGTACTTGTCCTTACCACCAAGTATCATCAAGATTGGGTGAAAAAATATTTGCTGGTATTTCATAAACTCGTTATTTCTTAGAAGCTTGGCAACCCGTCTCAAAGAAAGTGGTTTTCCACAGTCTGTGCCAGGGCTACTTGAAGAGGAACAAACCATAGAGACAAAACTGACAACTCCTTTATTTTGTCAATTTTCAAAGAGATACTACAAACCATGTTGGATTTAGAGTTCCAAATTCATTTATCTATATAGGAGAGAACAGAGAGAAACCTAAAAATAAAAACTGCTACTGAAAACGAACGCATCAACCTAGAAGAACAAAATTTGGTGACTCAGTGGGATTTGTGTACCGATCATTATCACCAAGTATCATCAAGATTGGGTGAAAAAATATTTGCTGGTATTTCGGAAACTCGTTATTTCTTAGAAGCTTGGCAACCCCTCTCAATGAAAGTGCTTTTCCACAGTCAGTGCCTAGGGCTACTTGAAGAGGAAGCAATCCATTGAGACAAAACTGAGAACTACTTTATTTTTTCATGTTTCAAAGAGCTACTGCAAACCATATTGGATTTAGAGTTCCTAATTCATCTATCTATATAGAAGAGAACAGAGTGAAACCTAAATATAAAAACTGCTACTGTAGACGAACGCTTCAACCTAGAAGAACAAAATTTGGTGAGCCAAGTGGGATTTCTTTACCGATCATCACCAGCAAGTACCATCAAGATTGGGTGAAAAAATATTTGCTGGTATTTCGGAACTAGTTATTTCTTAGAAGCTTGGCAACCGCTCTCAATGAAAGTGCTTTTCCACAGTCTGTGCCTAGGGCTACTTGAGGAGGAAACAAACCACAGAGACAAAACTGAGAACTCTTTTATTTTGTCAAGTTTCAAATAGCTACTACAAACCATGGTGGATTTTGAGTTCCAAATTCATCTATCTATTTAGGAGAGAACACAGTGAAACCTAAATATAAAAACTGCTACTGTAGACGAACGCTTCAACCTAGAAGAACAAAATTTGGTGAGCCAAGTGGGATTTGTGTACCCATCATCACCACCAAGTATCATCAATATTGGGTGAAAAAATATTTGCTGGTATTTCGGAAACTCGTTATTTCTTAGAAGCTTGGCAACCCCTCTCAATGAAAGTGCTTTTCCACAGTCAGTGCTTAGGGCTACTTGAATAGGAAAGAATCCATAGAGACAAAACTGAGAACTCCTTTATTTTGTCAAGTTTCAAAGCGCTACTACAAACCATGTTGGATTTAGAGTTCCAAATTCATCTATCTATATAGAAGAGAACAGAGTGAAACCTAAATATAAAAATTGCTACTGTAGACGAACGCTTCAACCTAGAAGAACAAAATTTGGTGAGCCCAGTGGGATTTGTGTACTGATCATCACCACCAAGTATCAACACGATTGGATAAAAAAATATTTGCTGGTATTTCGGGAATTCGTTATTTCTTAGAAGCTTGTCAACCCCTCTCAATGAAAGTGCTTTTCCACAGTCAGTGCCGAGGGCTACTTGAAGAGGAAACAAACCATAGAGACAAAACTGAGAACTCCTTTATTTTTTCAAGTTTCAAAGAGCTACTACAAACCATGATGGATTTAGAGTTCCAAATTCATCTATCTATATAGGAGAGAACAGAGTGAAACCTAAATATAAAAACTGCTACTGTAGACGAACGCTTCAACCTAGAAGAACAAAATTTGGTGAACCAAGTGGGATTTGTGTACCGATCACTACCCCCAAGTATCATCAAGTTTGGGTGAAAAAATATTTGCTGGTACTTCGGAAACTCGTAATTTCTTGGAAGCTTGGCAACCCCTCTCAATGAAAGTGCTTTTTCACAGTCTCTGCTTAGGGCTACTTGAAGCGGAAACAAATCATAGAGACAAAACTGAGAACTCCTTTATTTTGTCAAGTTTCAAAGAGCTACCACCACCATATTGGATTTAGAGTTCCAAATTCATTTATCTATAAAGGAGAGAACAGAGTGAAACCTAAATATAAAAACTGCTACTGTAGACGAACTCTTCAACCTAGAAGAACAAAGTTTGGTGAGCCTAGTGGGATTTGTGGACTGATCTACACCACCAATTATCATCAAGATTGGGTGAAAAAATATTTGCTGGTATTTCGGAAACTCGTAATTTCTTGGAAGCTTGGCAACCCCTCTCAATGAAAGTGCTTTTCCACAGTCTCTGCTTAGGGCTAATTGAAGCGGAAACAAATCATAGAGACAAAACTGAGAACTCCTTTAGATTGTCAAGTTTCAGAGAGCTACTACAAACCATGATTGATTTAGAGTTCCAAATTCATCTATCTATATAGGAGTTAACAGAGTAAAACCTAAAAATAAAAACTGCTACTGTAGACGAATGCTTCAACCTAGAAGAACAAAATTTGGTGAGCCAAGTGGGATTTCTGTACTTGTCCTTACCACCAAGTATCATCAAGATTGGGTGAAAAAATATTTGCTGGTATTTCATAAACTCGTTATTTCTTAGAAGCTTGGCAACCCGTCTCAAAGAAAGTGGTTTTCCACAGTCTGTGCCAGGGCTACTTGAAGAGGAACAAACCATAGAGACAAAACTGACAACTCCTTTATTTTGTCAATTTTCAAAGAGATACTACAAACCATGTTGGATTTAGAGTTCCAAATTCATTTATCTATATAGGAGAGAACAGAGAGAAACCTAAAAATAAAAACTGCTACTGAAAACGAACGCATCAACCTAGAAGAACAAAATTTGGTGACTCAAGTGGGATTTGTGTACCGATCATTATCACCAAGTATCATCAAGATTGGGTGAAAAAATATTTGCTGGTATTTCGGAAACTCGTTATTTCTTAGAAGCTTGGCAACCCCTCTCAATGAAAGTGCTTTTCCACAGTCAGTGCCTAGGGCTACTTGAAGAGGAAGCAATCCATTGAGACAAAACTGAGAACTACTTTATTTTTTCATGTTTCAAAGAGCTACTGCAAACCATATTGGATTTAGAGTTCCTAATTCATCTATCTATATAGAAGAGAACAGAGTGAAACCTAAATATAAAAACTGCTACTGTAGACGAACGCTTCAACCTAGAAGAACAATATTTGCTGAGCCAAGTGGGATTTGTGGACGGATCATCACCACCAAGTATCATCAAGATTGGGTGAAAAAATATTTGCTGGTATTTCGGAAACTCGTAATTTCTTGGAAGCTTGGCAACCCCTCGCAATGAAAGTGCTTTTTTACAGTCTCTGCTTAGGGCTACTTGAAGCGGAAAAAAATCATAGAGACAAAACTGAGAACTCCTTTATTTTCTCAAGTTTCAAAGAGCTACTACAAACCATATTGGATTTAGAGTTCCAAATTCATCTATCTATATATTAGAGAACAGAGTGAAACCTAAATATAAAAATTGCTACTGTAGACGAACGCTTCAAGCTAGAAGAACAAAATTTGGTGAGCCAAGTGGGATTTGGGTACTGATCATCACCACCAAGTGTCATCAAGATTGGATGAAAGAATATTTGCTGGTATTTCGGAAACTCGTTATTTCTTAGAAGCTTGGCAACCCCTCTCAATGAAAGTGCTTTTCCACAGTCTGTGCCTAGGGCCACTTGAAGAGGAAACAAACCATAGAGACAAAACTGAGAACTCCTTTATTTTGTCAAGTTTCAAAGAGCTACTACAAACCATGTTGTATTTAGAGTTCCAAATTCATCTATCTATATAGGAGTGAACATAGTGAAACCTAAAAATAAAACTGCTACTGTAAACAAACGCTTACACCTAGAAGAACAAAACTTGGTAAGCCAAGTGGGATTCGTGTACTGATCATTACCACCAAGTATCATCAGGATTCGGTGAAAAAATATTTGCTGGTATTTCGGAAACCTGTTATTTCTTAGAAGCTTAACAACCCATCTCAATGAAAGTGCTTTTCCACCGTCTATGCCTACCTCTACTTGAAGAGGAAACAAACCATAGAGACAAAACTGAGAACTCTTTTATTTTTTCAAGTTTCAAAGAGCTACTACAAACCATATTGGATTTAGAGTTCAAATTCATCTATCTATATAGGAGAGAACAGAGTGAAACCTAAATATAAAAACTGCTACTGTAGACGAACGCTTCACCCTAGAAGAACAAAATTTGGTGAGTCAAGTGGGATTTGTTTACCGATCATCACCAGCAAGTATCATCAAGATTGGGTGAAAAATTATTTGCTGGTATTTCGGAAACTCGTTATTGCTTAGAAGCTTGGCAACCGCTGTCAATGAAAGTGCTTTTCCACAGTCTGTGCCTAGGGCTACTTGAGGAGGAAACAAACCAAAGAGACAAAACTGTGAACTCTTTTATTTTGTCAAGTTTCAAATACCTACTACAAACCATGTTGGATTTAGAGTTCCAAATTCATCTATCTATTTACGAGAGAACAGAGTGAAACCTAAATATAAAAACTGCTACTGTAGACGAACGCTTCCACCTAGAAGAACAAAATTTGGTGAGCCAAGTGTGATTTGTGGACCGATCATCACCACCAAGTATCATCAAGATTGGGTGAAAAAATATTTGCTGGTATTTCGGAAACTCGTTATTTCTTAGAAGCTTTGCAAACCCTCTCAATGAAAGTGCTTTTCCACCGTCTGTTCCCAGGGCTATTTGAAGAGGAAACAAACCATAGAGACAAAACTGAGAACTCCTTTATTTTGTCAAGTTTCAAAGAGCTACTAAACCATGTTGGATTTAGAGTTCCAAATTCATCTATTTATATAGCAGAGAACAGAGTGAAACCTAAATATAAAAACTGCTACTGTAGAAGTACGCTTCAACCTAGAAGAACAAAATTTGTTGAACCAAGTGATATTTGTGTACCAATAATTACCCCCAAGTATCATCAAGATTGAATGAAAAAATATTTGCTGGTATTTTGGAAACTCGTAATTTCTTGGAAGCTTGGCATCCCCTCTCAATGAAAGTGCTTTTCCACAGTCTCTGCTTAGGGCTACTTGAAGCGGAAAAAAATCATAGAGACAAAACTGAGAACTCCTTTATTTTGTCAAGTTTCAAAGAGGTACTACACAACTTATTGGATTTAGAGTTCAAATTCATCTATCTATATAGGAGAGAACAGAGTGTAACCTAAAAATAAAAACTGCTATGTAAAGGAACGCTTCAACCTAGAAGAACAAAATTTGGTGAGCCAATGGGATTTGTGGACTTGTCGTTACCACAAGATATCATCAAGTTTGGGTAAAAAATATTTGCTGGTATTTCGGAAACTCGTAATTTCTTGGAAGCTTGGCAACCCCTCTCAATGAAAGTGCTTTTTACAGTCTCTGCTTAGGCTACTTGAAGCGGAAACAAATCAGAGAGACAAAACAGAGAACTCCTTTATTTTGTCAAGTTTCAAAGAGCTACTACAAACCATATTGGATTTAGAGTTCCAAATTCATCTATCTATATAGGAGAGAACAGAGTGAAACCTAAATATAGAAACTGCTACTGTAGACGAACGCTTCAAACTAGAAGAACAAAATTTGGTGAACCAAGTGGGATTTGTGTACCGATCTTCACCACCAAGTATCATCAAGATTGGGTGAAAAAATATTTGGTGTTAATTCGGAAACTCGTTATTTCTTAGAAGCTTGACAACCCCTCACAATGAAAGTGCTTTTTACAGTCTGCTTAGGGCTAATTGAAGCGGAAACAAATCATAGAGACAAAATTGAGAACTCCTTTAGATTGTCAAGTTTCAGAGAGCTACTACAAACCATGATTGATTTAGAGTTCCAAATTCATCTATCTATATAGGAGTTAACAGAGTAAAACCTAAAAATAAAAACTGCTACTGTAGACGAATGCTTCAACCTAGAAGAACAAAATTTGGTGAGCCAAGTGGGATTTCTGTACTTGTCCTTACCACCAAGTAACATCAAGATTGGGTGAAAAAATATTTGCTGGTATTTCATAAACTCGTTATTTCTTAGAAGCTTGGCAACCCGTCTCAATGAAAGTGGTTTTCCACAGTCTGTGCCAGGGCTACTTGAAGAGGAACAAACCATAGAGACAAAACTGACAACTCCTTTATTTTGTCAATTTTCAAAGAGATACTACAAACCATGTTGGATTTAGAGTTCCAAATTCATCTATCTATATAGGAGAGAACAGAGACAAACCTAAAAATTAAAACTGCTACTGAAAATGAACGCATCAACCTAGAAGAACAAAATTTGGTGACTCAAGTGGGATTTGTGTACCGATCATTATCACCAAGTATCATCAAGATTGGGTGAAAAAATATTTGCTGGTATTTCGGAAACTCGTAATTTCTTGGAAGCTTGGCAACCCCCCTCAATGAAAGTGATTTTCCACAGTGAGTGCCTAGGGCTACTTAAATAGGAAACAATCCATAGAGACAATCCTGAGACCTCCTTTATTTTGTCAAGTTTCAAAGAGCTACTACAAACCATGTTGGATTTAGAGTTCAAAATTTATCTATCTATATAGGAGAGAACAGAGTGAAACCTAAAAATAAAAACTGCTACTGTAAACGAATGCTTCAAACTAGAAGAACAAAATTTGGTGAACCAAGTGGGATTTGGGTACCGATCATCACCACCAAGTATCATCAAGATTGGGTGAAAAAATATTTGCTGGTATTTCGGAAACTCGTTATTTCTTAGATGCTTGGCAAAACCTCTCAATGAAAGTGCTTTTCCACCGTCTGTGCCTAGGGCTACTTGAAGAGGAAAAAATAATAGAGACAAAACTAAGAACTTCTTTATTTTTTCAAGTTTCAAAGAGCCACTACAAACCATGTTGGATTTAGAGTTCCAAATTCATATATGTATATAGCAGAGAACAGAGTGCAACCTAAACATAAAAACTGCTACTGTAGACGAACGCTTCAACCTAGAAGAACAAAATTTAGTGAGCCAAGTGGGATTTGTGTACTGATCATTACCACCAAGTATCATCAAGATTGGTTGAAAAAATATTTCCTGATATTTCGGAAACTCGTAATTTCTTGTAATCTTGGTAACCCCTCTCAATGAATGTGCTTTCCACAGTCACTGCTTAGGGCTACTTGAAGCGGAAACAAATCAAAGAGACAAAACAGAGAACTCCTTTAATTTGTCAAGTTTCAAATAGCTACTACAAACCATGTTGGATTTAGAGTTCCAAATTCATCTATCTATATATGAGAGAACAGAGTGAAACCCAAATGTAAATATTGCTACTGTAGACGAACGCTTCAACCTAGAAGAACAAAATTTGGTGAGCCAAGTGGGATTTGCGTACTGTTCATTACCACCAAGTGTCATCAAGATTGCTTGAAAAAATATTTGCTGGTATTTCGGAAACTCGTTATTTCTTATAAGCTTGGCAACCCCACTCAATGAAAGTGCTTTTCACAGTCTTTTCCTAGGGGTACTTGAAGAAGAAAAAAAACATAGAGACAAAACTGAGAACTCCTTTATTTTGTCACGTTTCGAAGAGCTACTACAAACCATGTTGGATTTAGAGTTCCAAATTCATCTATTTATATAGGAGAGAACAGAGTGAAACCTAAAAATAAAAACTGCTACTGTAGATGAATGCTTCAACCTAGAAGAACAAAATTTGGTGAGCCAAGTGGGATTTGTGTACTTGTCCTAACCACCAAGTATCATCAAGATTGGGTGAAAAAATATTTGCTGGTGTTTCAGAAACTCGTAATTTCTTGGAATCTTCGCAACGCCTCTCAATGAAAGTGCTTTTCCACAGTCTATGCTTAGGGCTATTTGAAGCGGAAACAAATCATAGAGACAAAACTGAGAACTCCTTTATTTTGTCAAGTTTCAAAGAGCTACTACAAAGCTTATTGGAGTTAGAGTTACAAATTCACCTACTATATAGGAGAGAACAGAGTGATACCTAGAAATTAAAATTGCTACTGTAAACAAATGCTTCAAACTAGAAGAACAAAATTTGGTGAGCCAAGTGGGATTTGTGTACTGATCATTACCACCAAGTATCATCAAGATTGGGTGAAAAAATATTTGCTGGTATTTCGGAAACTCGTTATTTCTTAGAAGCTTGGAATCCTCACTCAATGAAAGTGCTTTTCCACTGTCTGTGCCTAGGACTACTTGATGAGGAAACAAACCATAGAAACAAAACTGAGAACTCCTTTATTTTGTCAAGTTTCAAAGAGCTACTACAAACCATGTTGGATTTAGAGTTCCAAATTGATCTATCTATATTATAGAGAACAGAGTGATACCTAAAAATAAATATTGCTAATGTAAATGAACGCTTCAACTTAGAAGAACAAAATTTGGTGAGCCAAGTGGGATTTGTGGACTTGTCATTACCACCACGTATCATCAAGATTGGGTGAAAAAATATTTGCTGGTATTGCGGAAACTCGTAATTTCTTGGAAGCTTGGCAACCACTCTCAATGAAAGTGCTTTTCCAAAGTCTCTGCTTAGGGCTATTGAAGTGGAAACAAATCATAGAGACAAAACTGAGAACTCCTTTATTTTGTCAAGTTTCAAAGAGCTACTACAAACCATATTGGATTTAGACTTCTAAATTCATCTATCTATATAGGAGAGAAAAGAGTGAAACCTAAATATAAAAATTGATACTGTCGACGAACGCTTCAACCTAGAAGAACAAAATTTGGTGAGCCAAGTGGGATTTGTGTGCTGATCATCACCACCAAGTATCATCAAGATTGGGTGAAAAAATATTTGCTGCTATTTCGGAAACTCTTTATTTCTTAGAAGCTTAAAAACCCCTCTCAATGAAAGTGCTTTTCCACAGTCTGTGCCTAGGGCTACTTGAAGAGGAAACAAACCATAGAGACAAAACTGAGAACTCCTTTATTTTGTCAAGTTTCAAAGATCTACCACAAACCAAGTTGGATTTAGAGTTCCAAATTCATCTATCTATATAGGAGAGAACAGAGTGAAACCTAAAAATAAAAACTGCTACTTTAAACGAACGCTTCAAAGTAGAAGAACAAAATTTCGTTAGCCAAGTGGGATTTGTGGACTTGTCATTACCACCACGTACCATCAAGATTGGGTAAAAAAATATTTGCTGGTATTTCATAAACTCGTTATTTTTTAGAAGCTTGGCAACCCGTCTAAATGAAAGTGCTTTTTCAAAGTCTGTGCCAGGGCTACTTGAAGAGGAAACAAACCATAGAGACAAAACTGAGAACTCCTATATTTTGTCAAGTTTCAAAGAGCCACTACAAACCATGTTGGATTTAGAGTTCCAAATTCATCTATCTATATACAGGAGAACAGAGTGAAACCTAAACATAAAAACTGCTAATGTAGACGAACGCTTAAACCTAGAAGAACAAAATTTGGTGAGCCAAGTGGGATTTGTGTACTGATCATTACCACAAAGCATCATCAATATTGGGTGAAAAAATATTTGCTGGTGTTTCGGAAACTCGCAATTTTTTGGAATCTTGGCAAACCGTATCAATGTATGTGCTTTTCCACAGTCACTGCTTAGGGCTACTTGAAGCGGAAACAAATCATTGAGACAAAACTGAGAACTCCTTTATTTTGTCAAGTTTCAAAGAGCTACTACAAACCATGTTGGATTTATAGTTCCAAATTCATCTATCTATATTGGAGAGAACAGAGTGAAACCTAAATATATAAACTGCTACTGTAGACGAACGCTTCAACATAGAAGAACAAAATTTGGTGAGCCAAGTGGGATTTGTGTACTGATAATGACCACCAAGTATCATCAAGATTGGGTGAAAAAATACCTACTGGTATTTCGGAAAATCGTAATTTCTTGGAAGCTTGGCAACCCCTCTCAATGAATGTGCTTTTCCTCAGTCACTGCTTAGGGTTACTTGAAGCGGAAACATATCATAGAGACAAAACTGAGAACTCCTTTATTTTGTCAAGTTTCAAAGATGTACTACAAACCATATTGGATTTAGTGTTCCAAATTCATCTATGTATATGAGAGAACGGAGTGAAACCTAAATATAAAAATTGCTACTGTAGACGAATGCTTCAACCTAGAGGAACAAAATTTGGTGAGCCAAGTCGGATATGTGGACGGATCATCACCACCAAGTATCATCAAGATTGTTTGAAAAAATATTTGCTGGTATTTCGGAAACTCGTAATTTCTTGGAAGCTTGGCAACCCCTCTCATTGAAAGTGCTTTTCCACCGTCTGTGCCTAGGGCTACTTGAGGAGGATACAAACGATAGACACAAAACTGAGAACTCCTTTATTTTCTCAAGTTTCAAAGAGCCACTACAAACCATGTTGGATTTAGAGTTCCAAATTCACCTATCTATAAAGCAGAGAACAGAGTGAAACCTAAACATAAAAACTTCTTCTGTAGACGAACGCTTCAACCTAGAAGAACAAAATTTCTTGAGCCAAGTGGGATTTGTGTACTTGTCATTACCACCAAGTATCATCAAGATTGGGTGAAAAAATATTTGCTGGTATTTCGGAAACTCGTTATTTCTTAGAAGCTTCGCAACCCCTCTCAATGAAAGTGCTTTTCCACAGTCTGTGCCTAGGGCTACTTGAAGAGAAAACAAACCATAGAGACAAAACTGAGAACTCCTTTAGTTTGTCAAGTTTCAAAGAGCCACTAAAAACCATGTTTTATTTAGAGTTCCAAATCCATATATCTATATAGCAGAGAACAGAGTGAAACCTAAACATAAAAATTGCTACTTTAAAAGAACGCTTCAACCTAGAAGAAGAAAAATTAGGGAGCCAAGTGGGATTTGTGTACTTGTAATTACAACCAAGTATCATCAACATTGGGTGAAAAAATATTTGCTGGTATTGCGGAAACTCGTTATTTCTTGGAAGCTTGGCAACCACTCTCAATGAAAGTGCTTTTCCACAGTCTGTGCCTAGGGCTACTTGAAGAGGAAACAAACCATAGAGATAAAACTGAGAACTCCGTTAGTTTGTCAGTTTCAAAGAGCCACTAAAAACCATGTTGGATTTAGAGTTCCAAATTCATATATCTATATAGCAGAAAACAGAGTGAAACCTAAATATAATAATTGCTACTGTAGACGAACGCTTCAACCTAGAAGAACAAAATTTGGTGAGCCAAGTGGGATTTGTGTACTGATCATCACCACCAAGTATCATCAAGTTTGGGTAAAAAAATATTTGCTGGTATTTCGGAAACTTGTAATTCTTGGAAGCTTGGCAACCCCTCTCAATGAAAGTGCTTTTCCACCATGTGTTCCCATGGCTACTAGAAGAGGAAACAAACCATAGAGACAAAACTGAGAACTCCTTTATTTTGTCAAGTTTCAAAGAGCTACTACAAACCATGTTGGATTTAGAGTTCCAAATTCATCTATCTATATAGCAGAGAACAGAGTGAAACCTAAATATAAAAACTGCTACTGTAGATGAACGCTTCAACTTAGAAGAACAAAATTTGGTGAGCCAGGTGGGATTTGTGTACTGATCATCACCACCAACTATCATCAAGATTGGGTGAAAAAATATTTGCTGGTATTTCGGAAACTCGTTATTTCTTAGAAACTTGGCAACCCGTCTCAATGAAAGTGCATTTCCACCGTCTGTGCCTAGGGCTACTTGAAGAGGAAACAAACGATTGACACAAAACTGAGAACTCCTTTATTTTGTCAAGTTTAAAGAGCCACTACAAACCATGTTGGATTTAGAGTTCCAAATTCATCTATCTATATAGCAGAGAACAGAGTGAAAAATAAATATAAAAACTACTGTAGATGAACGCTTGAACCTAGAAGAACAAAATTTGGTGAGCCAATCGGGATTTGTGAACTAATCATTACCACCAAGTATCATCAAGATTGGGTGAAAAAATATTTGCTGGTATTTCGGAAACTAGAAATTTCTTGGAAGCTTGGCAACCCCTCTCAATGAAAGTGCTTTTCCACAGTCTCTACTTAAGGCTACTTGAAGCGGAAACAAATCATAGAGAAAAAACTGAGAACTCCTTTCTTTTGTCAAGTTTCAAAGAGCTACTACAAACCATGTTGGATTTAGAGTTCCAAATTCATCTATCTATATAGGAGAGAACAGAGTGAAACCTAAAAATAAAAACCGCTACTGTAAACGAACGCTTCAACTTAGAAGAACAAAATTGGGTGAGCCAAGTGGAATTGGTATACTTGTTTTTAACACCAAGTATCATCAAGATTGGGTGAGAAAATATTTGCTGCTATTTCGGAAACTCGTAATTTCTTGGAAGCTTCGCAACCCCTCTCAGTGAAAGTGCTTTTCCACCGTCGGTGCCTAGGGCTACTTGAGGAGGAAACAAACGATAGACACAAAACTGAGAACTAATTTATTTTGTCAAGTTTCAAAGAGCCACTACAAACCATGTTGGATTTAGATTTCCAAATTCATCTACCTATATAGCAGAGAACAGAGTGAAACCTAAACATAAAAACTGCTACTGTAGACGAACGCTTCAACCTAGAAGAACAAAATTTGGAGAGCCAAGTGGGATTTGTGGACGGATCATCACCACCAAGTATCATCAAGATTGGGTGAAAAAATATTTGCTTGTATTCCGGAAACTCGTTATTTCTTAGAAACTTGGCAACCCGTCTCAATGAAAGTGCTTTTCCACCGTCTGTGCCTAGGGCTACTTGAAGAGGAAACAAACGATTGACACAAAACTGAGAACTCCTTTATTTTGTCAAGTATCAAAGAGCTACTACAAACATGTTGGATTTAGAGTTCCAAATTCATCTATCTATACAGGAGAGAACAGAGTGAAACGTAAAAATAAAAACTGCTACTGTAAACAAACGCTTCAACTTAGAAGAACAAAATTTGGTGAGCCAAGTGGGATTTGGGGACTTGTCATTACCACCACGTATCATCAAGATTGGGTGAAAAAATATTTGCTTTTATTTCGGAAACTCGTAATTTCTTGGAAGCTTGGCAACTTCTCTCAATGAAAGTGCTTTTCCACCGTTTGTGCCTGGGGCTACTTGAAAAGGAAACAAACCATAGAGACAAAACTGAGAACTCCTTTATTTTGTCAAGTTTCAAAGAGCTACTACAAACCATGTTGGATTTAGAGTTCCAAATGCATCTATCTATATAGGAGAGAACAGAGTGAAACCTAAATATAAAAATTGCTACAGTAGACGAACGATTCAACCTAGAAGAACAAAATTTGGTGAGCCAAGTGGGATTTGTGTACTTGTCATTACCACCAAGTATCATCAAGATTGGGTGAAAAAATATTTGCTGGTATTTCGGAAACTCCTTATTTCTTAGAATCTTGGCAACCCCTCTCAATGAAAGTGCTTTTCCACCGTCGATGACTAGGGCTAATTGAAGAGGAAACAAACCATAGAGACAAAACTGAGAACTCCTTTCTTTTGTCAAGTTTCAAAGAGCTAGTACAAACCATGTTGGATTTAGAGTTCCAAATTCATCTATCTACATAGCAGAGAACAGAGTGAAACCTAAATATAAAAACTGCTACTGTAGATGAACGCTTCAACCTAGAAGAACTAAATTTGGTGAGCCAAGGGGGATTTGTGTACTGATCATTACCACCAAGTATCATCAAGATTGGGTGAAAAAATATTTGCTGGTATTTCTGAAACTCGTAATTTCTTGGAAGCTTGGCAACCGCTCTCAATGAAAGTGCTTTTCCACAGTCTCTGCTTAAGGCTACTTGAAGCGGAAACAAATCATAAAGACAAAACTGAGAACTCCTTTATTTTGTCAAGTTTCAAAGAGCTACTACAAACCATGTTGGATTTAGAGTTCCAAATTCATCTATCTATATAGGAGAGAAAAGAGTGAAACCTAAAAATAAAAACGGCTACTGTAGACGAATGCTTCAACCTAGAAGAACAAAATTTCGTGAGCCAAGTGGGATTTGTGTACTTGTCCTTACCACCAAGTATCATCAAGATTGGGTGAAAACATATTTGCTGGTATTTCGGAAACTCGTTATTTCCTAGAAGCTTGGCAACCCCTCTCAATGAAAGTGCTTTTCCACAGTCTCTGCGTAGGGCTACTTGAAGCGGAATCAAATCATAGAGACAAAACTGAGAACTCCTTTCTTTTGTCAAGTTTCAAAGAGCTACTACAAACCATTTTGGATTCAGAGTTCCAAATTCATCTATCTATATAGCAGAGAACAGAGTGAAACCTAAATATAAAAACTGCTACTGTAGACGAACGCTTCACCCTAGAAGAAAACATTTGGTGAGCCAAGTGGGATTTGTGTACCGATCTTCACCACCAAGTATCATCAAGATTGGGTGAAAAAATATTTGCTGGTAATTCGGAAACTCGTTATTTCTTAGAAGCTTGGCAACAACTCTCAATGAAAGTGCTTTTCCACAGTCTCTGCTTAGGGCTACGTGAAGCGGAAACAAATCATAGAGACAAAACTGACAACTCATTTATTTTGTCAAGTTTCAAAGAGCTACTACAAACCATATTGGATTTAGAGTTCCAAATTCATCTATCTATATGGGAGAGAACAGAGTAAACGCTAAAAATAAAAACTGCTACTGTAGACGAATGCTTCAACCTAGAAGAACAAAATTCGGTGAGCCAAGTGGGATTTGTGTACTTGTCCTTACCAACAAGTATCATCAAGATTGGGTGAAAAAATATTTGCTGGTATTTCGGAAACTCGTTATTTCTTAGTAGCTTGGCAACCCCTCTCAATGAGAGTGCTTTTCCACAGTCTGTGCCTAGGGCTACTTGAAGAGGAAACAAACCATAGAGACAAATCTGAGAACTCCATTATTTTGTCAGGTTTCAAAGAGCCACTACAAACCATGTTGGATTTAGAGTTCCAAATTCATCTATCTATATAGCAGAGAACAGAGTGAAACCTAAACATAAAAACTGCTACTGTAGACGAACGCTTCAACCTGGAAGAACAAAATTTGGCGAGCCAAGTGGGATTTGTGTACCGATCATTACACCCAAGTATCATCAACATTTGGTGAAAAAAATATTTGCTGGTATTTCGGAAACTCGTAATTTTGTGGAAGCTTGGCAGCCCCTCTCAATGAAAGTGCTTTTGCACAGTCTGTGCCAGGGCTACTTGAAGAGGAAACAAACCGTAGAGACAAAACTGAGAACTCCTTTATTTTGTCAAGTTTCAAAGAGCTACTACAAACCATGTAGATTTAGTGTTCCACGTTCATCTATCTATATATGAGAGAACAGAGTGAAACCTAAAATAAAAACTGCTACTGTAAACGAATGCTTCAAACTAGAAGAACAAAATTTAGTGAGCCAAGTGGGATTTGTGTACCGATCATTACCACCAAGTATCATCAAGATTGGGTGAAAAAATATTTGCTGGTATTTCGGAAACTCGTTATTTCTTAGAAGCTTGGCAACCCCTCTCAATGAAAGTGCTTTTCCACCATCTGTGCCTAGGGCTACTTGAAGACGAAACAAACCATAGAGACAAAACTGAGAACTACTTTCTTTTGTCAAGTTTCAAAGAGCTACTACAAATCATGTTGGATTTAGAGTTCCAAATTCATCTATCTATATAGGAGAGAACAGAGTGAAACCTAAATATAAAAACTGCTACTGTAGACGAACGCTTCAATCTAGAAGAACAAAATTTGGTGAGCCAAGTGGGATTTGTGTACTGATCATTACCACCAAGTATCATCAACATTGGGTGAAAAAATATTTGCTGGTATTTCGGAAAATCGTAATTTCTTGGAAGCTTGGCAACCCCTCTCAATGAAAGTGCTTTTCCACAGTCTGTGCCAGGGCTATTTGAAGAGGAAACAAACCATAGAGACAAAATTGAGAACTCCTTTATTTTGTCAAGTTTCAAAGAGCCACGACAAACCATGTTGGATTTAGAGTTCCAAATTCATCTATCTATATAGCAGAGAATAGAGTGAAACCTAAACATAAAAACTGCTACTGTAAACGAACGCTTCAACCTAGAAGAACAAAATTTGGTGAGCCAAGTGGGATTTGTGTACTGATCATTAACACCAAGTATCATCAAGATTGGTGAAAAAATATTTGCTGGTATTTCGGAAACTCATTATTTCTTAGAAGCTTGGCAACCCCTCTCAAAGAAAGTGCTTTTCCACAGTCTGTGCCTAGGGTTACTTGAAGCGGAAACAAATCATAAAGACAAAACTGAGAACTCCTTTATTTTGTCAAGTTTCAAAGAGCTACTACAAACCATGTTGGATTTAGAGTTCCAAATTCATCTATCTATATAGGAGAGAACAGAGTGAAACCTAAAAATAAAAACTGCTACTGAAAACGAACGCTTCAACCTAGAAGAACAAAATTTGGTGAGCCAAGTGGGATTTGTGGACTTGTCATTACCACCACGTATCATCAAGATTGGGTGAAAAAATATTTGCTGGTATTTCGCAAACTCATAATTTCTTGGAAGCTTGGCAAACCCTCTCAATGAGAGTGCTTTTCCACAGTCTGTGCCTAGGGCTACTTGAAGAGGAAACAAACCATAGAGACAAAACTGAGAACTCCTTTATTTTGTCAAGTTTCAAAGAGCCACTACAAACCATGTTGGATTTAGTGTTCCAAATTCATCTATCTATATAGGAGAGAACAGAGTGAAACCTAAAAATAAAAACTGCTACTGAAAACGAAAGCATCAACCTAGAAGAACAAAATTTGGTGAGTCAAGTGGGATTTGTGTACCGATCATTACCACCAAGTATCATTAAGATTGGGTGAAATAATATTTGCTGGTATTTCGGAAACTTGTAATTTCTTGGAAGCTTGGCAACCCCTCTCAATGAAAGTGCTTTTCCACAGTCTGTTCCTAGGGCTACTTGAAGAGGAAACAAACTATAGAGACAAAACTGAGAACTCCTTTATTTTGTCAAGTTTCAAAGAGCCACTACAAACCATGTTGGATTTTGAGTTCCAAATTCACCTATCTATATATGAGAGAACAGAGTGAAACCTAAACATAACAACTGCTACTGTAGAAGAACGCTTCAACTTAGAAGAACAAAATTTGGTGAGCCAAGTGGGATTTGTGTACTGATAATTACCACCAAGTATCATTAAGATTGGGTGAAAAAAATATTTGCTGGTATTTCGGAAACTGGTAATTTCTTGGAAGCTTAGCAACCCCTCTCGAAGAAAGGGCTTTTCCACCGTCGGTGCATAGGTCTAATTGAAGAGGAAACAAACCATAGAGACAAAACTGAGAACTCCTTTCGTTTGTCAAGTTTCAAATATCTACTACAAATCATGTTGGATTTAGAGATCCAAATTCATCTACCTATATAGCAGAGAAGAGAGTGAAACCTAAATATATAAACTGCTACTGTAGATGAACGCTTCAACCTAGAAGAACAAAATTTTGTGAGCCAAGTGGGATTTGTGTACTGATGATTACCACCAAGTATCATCAAGATTGGGTGAAAAAATATTTGCTGCTATTTCGGAAACATAGTAATTTCTTGGAAGCTTGGCAACCCCTCTCAATGAAAGTGCTTTTCCACAGTCTCTGCTTAAGGCTACTTGAAGCGGAAACAAATCATAGAGACAAAACTGAGAACTCCTTTCTTTTGTCAAGTTTCAAAGAGCTACTACAAACCATGTTGGATTTAGAGTTCCAAATTCATCTATCTATACAGGAGAGAACAGAGTGAAACCTAAAAATAAAAACTGCTACTGAAAACGAACGCATCAACCTAGAAGAACAAAATTTGGTGAGCCAAGTGGGATTTGTGTACTGATCATTAACACCAAGTATCATCAACATTGGGTGAAAAAAATATTTGCTGCTATTTTGGAAACTCGTAATTTCTTGGAAGCTTGGCAACCCCTCTCAATGAAAGTGCTTTTCCACCTTCAGTGCCTAGGGTTACTTGAAGAGGAAACAATCGATAGAGACAAAACAGAGACCTCCTTCATTTTGTCAAGTTTCAAAGAGCTACTACAAACCATGTTGGATTTAGAGTTCCAAATTCATCTATCTATATAGGAGAGAACAGAGTGAAACCTAAAAATAAAAACTGCTACTGTAAACGAACGCTTCAACCTAGAAGAACAAAATTTGTTGAGCCAAGTGGGATTTGTGGACTTGTCATAACCACCACGTATCATCAAGATTGGGTGAAAAAATATTTGCTGGTATTTCGGAAACTGGTAATTTCATGGAAGATTGGCAACCCCTCTCAATGAAAGTTCTTTTCCACCGTCTGTGCCTAGGGCTACTTGAAGAGGAAACAAACCATAGAGACAAAACTGAGAACTCCTTTCTTTTGTCAAGTTTCAAAGAGCCACTACAAACCATGTTGGATTTAGAGTTCCAAATTCATCTATCTATATACGAGAGAACAGAGTGAAACCTAAACATATAAACTGCTACTGTAGAAGAATGCTTCAAACTAGAAGAAAAAAATTTGGTGAGCCAAGTGGGATTTGTGTACTGATCTTTACCACCAAGTATCATCAAGATTGGGTGAAAAAATATTTGCTGTTATTTCGAAAACTCGTTATTTCTTATTGCTTGGCAACCAATCTCAATGAAAGTGCTTTTCCACAGTCTGTGCCAGGGCTATTTGAAGAGTAAACATACCATAGAGACAAAACTGAGAACTCCTTTATTTTGTCAAGTTTCAAAGAGCCACTACAAACCATGTTGGATTTAGAGTTCCAAATTCATCTATCTATATAGGAGAGAACAGAGTGAAACCTAAAAATAAAAACTGCTACTGAAAACGAACTCATCAACCTAGAAGAACAAAATTTGGTGAGTCAAGTGGCATTTGTGTACGGATCATTACCACCAAGTATCATCAAGATTGGGTGAAAAAATATTTGCTGATATTTCGGAAACTGGTAATTTCTTGGAAGCTTAGCAGCCCCTCTCAATGAAAGTGCTTTTGCACAGTCTGTGCCAGGGCTACTTGAAGAGGAAACAAACCGTAGAGACAAAACTGAGAACTCCTTTATTTTGTCAAGTTTCAAAGAGCTACTACAAACCATGTTGGATTTAGAGTTCCAAATTCATCTATCTATACAGGAGAGAACAGAGTGAAACCTAAAAATAAAAACTGCTACTGAAAACGAACGCATCAACCTAGAAGAACAAAATTTGGTGAGCCAAGTGGGATTTGTGTACCGATCATTACCACCAAGTATCATCAAGATTGGGTGAAAAAATATTTGCTGGTATATCTGAAACTGGTAATTTCTTGGAAACTTGGCAACCCCTCTCAATGAAAGTGCTTTTCCACCATCTGTGCCTAGGGCTACTTGAAGAGGAAACAAACCATAGAGAAAAAACTGAGAACTCCTTTATTTTGTCAAGTTTCAAAGAGCTACTACAAACCATGTTGGATTTAGAGTTCCAAATTCATCTATCTATATAGGAGAGAACAGAGTGAAACCTAAATATAAAAACTGCTACTGTAGACGATCGCTTCAATCTAGAAGAACAAAATTTAGTGAGCCATGTTGGTTTTGTGTACTGATCATTACCACCAAGTATCATCAACATCGGGTGAAAAAATATTTGCTGGTATTTCGGAAACTCGTTATTTCTTATTGCTTGGCAACCCCTCTCAATGAAAGTGCTTTTCCACAGTCTGTGCCAGGGCTATTTGAAGAGGAAACAAACCATAGAGACAAAACTGAGAACTCCTTTATTTTGTCAAGTTTCAAAGAGCCACTACAAACCATCTTGGATTTAGAGTTCCAAATTCATCTATCTATATAGCAGAGAATAGAGTGAAACCTAAACATAAAAACTGCTACTGTAAACGAACGCTTCAACCTGGAAGAACAAAATTTGGTGAGCCAAGTGGGATTTGTGTACTGATCATTAACACCAAGTATCATCAAGATTGGGTGAAAAAATATTTGCTGGTATTTCGGAAACTCATTATTTCTTAGAAGCTTGGCAACCCCTCTCAAAGAAAGTGCTTTTCCACAGTCTGTGCCTAGGGTTACTTGAAGAGGAAACAAACCATAGAGAAAAAACTGAGAACTCCTTTATTTTGTCAAGTTTCAAAGAGCCACTACAAACCATGTTGGATTTAGTGTTCCAAATTCATCTATCTATATAGGAGAGAACAGAGTGAAACCTAAAAATAAAAACTGCTACTGAAAACGAAAGCATCAACCTAGAAGAACAAAATTTGGTGAGTCAAGTGGGATTTGTGTCCCGATCATTACCACCAAGTATCATTAAGATTGGGTGAAATAATATTTGCTGGTATTTCGGAAACTTGTAATTTCTTGGAAGCTTGGCAACCCCTTTCAATGAAAGTGCTTTTCCACCGTCTGTTCCTAGGGCTACTTGAAGAGGAAACAAACTATAGAGACAAAACTGAGAACTCCTTTATTTTGTCAAGTTTCAAAGAGCTACTACAAACCATGTTGGATTTAGAGTTCCAAATTCATCTATCTATATAGGAGAGAACAGAGTGAAACCTAAAATTAAAAACTGCTACTGAAAACGAACGCATCAACCTAGAAGAACAAAATTTGGTGAGTCAAGTGGCATTTTTGTACCGATCATTACCACCAAGTATCATCAAGATTGGGTGAAAAAATATTTGCTGGTATTTCGGATACTGGTAATTTCTTGGAAGGTTAGCAGCCCCTCTCAATGAAAGTGCTTTTGCACAGTCTGTGCCAAGGCTACTTGAAGAGGAAACAAACCGTAGAGAGAAAACTGAGAACTCCTTTATTTTGTCAAGTTTCAAAGAGCTACTACAAACCATGTTGGATTTAGAGTTCCAAATTCATCTATCTATACAGGAGAGAACAGAGTGAAACCTAAAAATAAAAACTGCTACTGAAAACGAACGCATCCACCTAGAAGAACAAAATTTGGTGAGTCAAGTGGGATTCGTGTACTGATCATTACCACCAAGTATCATCAAGATTGGGTGAAAAAATATTTGCTGGTATATCTGAAACTGGTAATTTCTTGGAAACTTGGCAACCCCTCTCAATGAAAGTGCTTTTCCACCATCTGTGCCTAGGGCTACTTGAAGAAGAAACAAACCATAGAGAAAAAACTGAGAACTCCTTTATTTTGTCAAGTTTCAAAGAGCTACTACAAACCATGTTGGATTTAGTGTTCCAAATTCATCTATCTATATAGGAGAGAACAGAGTGAAACCTAAATATAAAAACTGCTACTGTAGACGAACGCTACAATCTAGAAGAACAAAATTTAGTGAGCCAAGTGGGTTTTGTGTACTGATCATTACCACCAAGTATCATCAACATTGGGTGAAAAAATATTTGCTGGTATTTCGGAAACTCGTTATTTCTTAGGAGCTTGGCAACCCCTCTCAATGAAAGTGCTTTTCCACAGTCTGTGCCAGGGCTATTTGAAGAGGAAACAAACCATAGAGACAAAACTGAGAACTCCTTTATTTTGTCAAGTTTCAAAGAGCTACTACAAACCATGTTGGATTTAGAGTTCCAAATTCATCTATCTATATAGGAGAGAACAGAGTGAAACCTAAATATAAAAACTGCTACTGTAGACGAACGCTTCACCCTAGAAGAAAACATTTGCTGAGCCAAGTGGCATTTGTGTACCGATCTTCACCACCAAGTATCATCAAGATTGGGTGAAAAAATATTTGCTGGTAATTCGGAAACTCGTTATTTCTTTGAAGCTTGGCAACCACTCTCAATGAAAGTGCTTTTCCACAGTCTCTGCTTAGGGCTACTTGAAGCGGAAAGAAATAATAGAGACAAAACTGACAACTCATTTATTTTGTCAAGTTTCAAAGAGTTACTACAAACCTTGTTGGATTTAGAGTTCCAAATTCATGTATCTATATAGGAGAGAACAGAGTAAAACCTAAAAATAAAAACTGCTACTGTAGACGAATGCTTCAACCTAGAAGAACAAAATGTGGTGAGCCAAGTGGGATTTGTGTACTTGTCCTTACCACCAAGTATCATCAAGATTGGGTGAAAAAATATTTTCTGGTAATTCGGAAACTCGTTATTTCTTGGAAGCTTGGCAACCCCACTCAATGAAAGTGCTTTTCCACAGTCTGTGCCTAGGACTACTTGAAGAGGAAACAAACCATAGAAACAAAACTGAGAACTCCTTTCTTTTGTCAAGTGTCAAAGAGCTACTACAAACCATGTTGGATTTAGAGTTCCTAATTCATCTATGTATATAGGAGAGAACAGAATGAAACCTAAATATAAAAACTGCTACTGTAGACGAACGCTTCAATCAAGAAAAACAAAATTTGGTTAGCCAAGTGTGTTTTTTGTACTGATCATTACCACCAAGTATCATCAACATTGGGTGAAAAATATTTGCTGGTATTTCGGAAACTCTTTATTTTTAGAAGCTTGGCAACCCCTCTCAATGAAAGTGCTTTTCCACCGTCGGTGCCTAGGGCTAATTGAAGACGAAACAAAAAATAGAGACAAAACTGAGAACTCCTTTCTTTTGTCAAGTCTCAAAGAGCTACTACAAATCATGTTGGATTTAGAGTTCCAAATTCATCTATCTATATAGCAGAGAACAGAGTGAAAACTCCAAATATAAAAACTGCTACTGTATATGAACGCTTCAACCTAGAAGAACAAAATTTGGTGAGCCAAGTGGGATTTGTGTACTGATCATTACCACAAAGTATCATCAAGATTGGGTAAAAAAATATTTGCTGCTATTTCGGAAACCTCGTAATTTCTTGGAAGCTTGGCAACCCCTCTCAATGAAAGTGCGTTTCCACATCCTGCTTAGGGCTACTTGAAGCAGAAACAAATCATAGAGACAAAACTGAGAACTCCTTTATTTTTTCAAGTTTCAAAGAGCTACTACAAACCATGTTGGATTTAGAGTTCCAAATTCATTTATCTATATAGGAGAGAACAGAGTGAAACCTAAAAATAAAAACTGCTAGTGTAAACGAACGCTTCAACCTAGAAGAACAGAATTTGGTGAGCCAAGTGGGATTTGTGGAGTTGTCATTACCACCACGTATATCAAGATTGGGTGAAAAAATATTTGCTGGTATTTCGGAAACTCCTTATTTCTAGAATCTTGGCAACCCCTGTCAATGAAAGTGCTTTTCCACCGTCGGTGACTAGGGCTAAATGAAGAGGAAACAAACCATAGAGACAAAACTGAGAACTCCTTTCTTTTGTCACGTTTCAAAGAGCTACTACAAACCATGTTGGATTTAGAGTTCCAAATTCATCTATCTATATAGCAGAGAACAGTGTGAAACCTAAATATAAAAACTGCTACTGTAGATGAACGCTTCAACCTAGAAGAACTAAATTTGGTGAGCCAAGGGGGATTTGTGTACTGATCATTACCACCAAGTATCATCAAGATTGGGTGAAAAAATATTTGCTGGTATTTCTGAAACTCGTAATTTCTTGGAAGCTTGGCAACCGCTCTCAATGAAAGTGCTTTTCCACAGTCTCTGCTTAAGGCTACTTGAAGCGGAAACAAATCATAAAGACAAAACTGAGAACTCCTTTATTTTGTCAAGTTTCAAAGAGCTACTACAAACCATGTTGGATTTAGAGTTCCAAATTCATCTATCTATATAGGAGAGAACAGAGTGAAACCTAAAAATAAAAACTGCTACTGCAAACGAACGCTTCAACCTAGAAGAACAAAATTTGGTGAGCCAAGTGGGATTTGTGGACTTGTCATTACCACCACGTATCATCAAGATTGGGTGAAAAAATATTTGCTGGTATTTCGCAAACTCATAATTTCTTGGAAGCTTGGCAAACCCTCTCAATGAAAGTGCTTTTCCACAGTCTGGTCCTAGGGCTACTTGAAGAGGAAACAAACCATAGAGACAAAACTGAGAACTCCTTTATTTTGTCAAGTTTCAAAGAGCCACTACAAACCATGTTGGATTTAGTGTTCCAAATTCATCTATCTATATAGGAGAGAACAGAGTGAAACCTAAAAATAAAAACTGCTACTGAAAACGAAAGCATCAACCTAGAAGAACAAAATTTGGTGAGTCAAGTGGGATTTGTGTACCGATCATTACCACCAAGTATCATTAAGATTGGGTGAAATAATATTTGCTGGTATTTCGGAAACTTGTAATTTCTTGGAAGCTTGGCAACCCCTCTCAATGAAAGTGCTTTTCCACAGTCTGTTCCTAGGGCTACTTGAAGAGGAAACAAACTATAGAGACAAAACTGAGAACTCCTTTATTTTGTCAAGTTTCAAAGAGCCACTACAAACCATGTTGGATTTTGAGTTCCAAATTCACCTATCTATATATGAGAGAACAGAGTGAAACCTAAACATAACAACTGCTACTGTAGAAGAATGCTTCAACTTAGAAGAACAAAATTTGGTGAGCCAAGTGGGATTTGTGTACTGATCATTACCACCAAGTATCATCAAGATTGGGTGAAAAAAATATTTGCTGGTATTTCGGAAACTGGTAATTTCTTGGAAGAATTGCAACCCCTCTCGAAGAAAGGGCTTTTCCACCGTCGGTGCTTAGGTCTAATTGAAGAGGAAACAAACCATAGAGACAAAACTGAGAACTCCTTTCATTTGTCAAGTTTCAAATATCTACTACAAATCATGTTGGATTTAGAGATCCAAATTCATCTACCTATATAGCAGAGAAGAGAGTGAAACCTAAATATATAAACTGCTACTGTAGATGAACGCTTCAACCTAGAAGAACAAAATTTTGTGAGCCAAGTGGGATTTGTGTACTGATCATTACCACCAAGTATCATCAACATTGGGTGAAAAAATATTTGCTGGTATTTCGGAAAATCGTAATTTCTTGGAAGCTTGGCAACCCCTCTCAATGAAAGTGCTTTTCCACAGTCTGTGCCAGGGCTATTTGAAGAGGAAACAAACCATAGAGACAAAATTGAGAACTCCTTTATTTTGTCAAGTTTCAAAGAGCCACGACAAACCATGTTGGATTTAGAGTTCCAAATTCATCTATCTATATAGCAGAGAATAGAGTGAAACCTAAACATAAAAACTGCTACTGTAAACGAACGCTTCAACCTAGAAGAACAAAATTTGGTGAGCCAAGTGGGATTTGTGTACTGATCATTAACACCAAGTATCATCAAGATTGGTGAAAAAATATTTGCTGGTATTTCGGAAACTCATTATTTCTTAGAAGCTTGGCAACCCCTCTCAATGAGAGTGCTTTTCCACAGTCTGTGCCTAGGGCTACTTGAAGAGGAAACAAACCATAGAGACAAAACTGAGAACTCCTTTCTTTTGTCAAGTTTCAAAGAGCTACTACAAACCATTTTGGATTCAGAGTTCCAAATTCATCTATCTATATAGCAGAGAACAGAGTGAAACCTAAATATAAAAACTGCTACTGTAGACGAACGCTTCACCCTAGAAGAAAACATTTGGTGAGCCAAGTGGGATTTGTGTACCGATCTTCACCACCAAGTATCATCAAGATTGGGTGAAAAAATATTTGCTGGTAATTCGGAAACTCGTTATTTCTTAGAAGCTTGGCAACAACTCTCAATGAAAGTGCTTTTCCACAGTCTCTGCTTAGGGCTACGTGAAGCGGAAACAAATCATAGAGACAAAACTGACAACTCATTTATTTTGTCAAGTTTCAAAGAGCTACTACAAACCATATTGGATTTAGAGTTCCAAATTCATCTATCTATATGGGAGAGAACAGAGTAAACGCTAAAAATAAAAACTGCTACTGTAGACGAATGCTTCAACCTAGAAGAACAAAATTCGGTGAGCCAAGTGGGATTTGTGTACTTGTCCTTACCAACAAGTATCATCAAGATTGGGTGAAAAATATTTGCTGGTATTTCGGAAACTCGTTATTTCTTAGTAGCTTGGCAACCCCTCTCAATGAGAGTGCTTTTCCACAGTCTGTGCCTAGGGCTACTTGAAGAGGAAACAAACCATAGAGACAAATCTGAGAACTCCATTATTTTGTCAGGTTTCAAAGAGCCACTACAAACCATGTTGGATTTAGAGTTCCAAATTCATCTATCTATATAGCAGAGAACAGAGTGAAACCTAAACATAAAAACTGCTACTGTAGACGAACGCTTCAACCTGGAAGAACAAAATTTGGCGAGCCAAGTGGGATTTGTGTACCGATCATTACACCCAAGTATCATCAACATTTGGTGAAAAAAATATTTGCTGGTATTTCGGAAACTCGTAATTTTGTGGAAGCTTGGCAGCCCCTCTCAATGAAAGTGCTTTTGCACAGTCTGTGCCAGGGCTACTTGAAGAGGAAACAAACCGTAGAGACAAAACTGAGAACTCCTTTATTTTGTCAAGTTTCAAAGAGCTACTACAAACCATGTAGATTTAGTGTTCCACGTTCATCTATCTATATATGAGAGAACAGAGTGAAACCTAAAATAAAAACTGCTACTGTAAACGAATGCTTCAAACTAGAAGAACAAAATTTAGTGAGCCAAGTGGGATTTGTGTACCGATCATTACCACCAAGTATCATCAAGATTGGGTGAAAAAATATTTGCTGGTATTTCGGAAACTCGTTATTTCTTAGAAGCTTGGCAACCCCTCTCAATGAAAGTGCTTTTCCACCATCTGTGCCTAGGGCTACTTGAAGACGAAACAAACCATAGAGACAAAACTGAGAACTACTTTCTTTTGTCAAGTTTCAAAGAGCTACTACAAATCATGTTGGATTTAGAGTTCCAAATTCATCTATCTATATAGGAGAGAACAGAGTGAAACCTAAATATAAAAACTGCTACTGTAGACGAACGCTTCAATCTAGAAGAACAAAATTTGGTGAGCCAAGTGGGATTTGTGTACTGATCATTACCACCAAGTATCATCAACATTGGGTGAAAAAATATTTGCTGGTATTTCGGAAAATCGTAATTTCTTGGAAGCTTGGCAACCCCTCTCAATGAAAGTGCTTTTCCACAGTCTGTGCCAGGGCTATTTGAAGAGGAAACAAACCATAGAGACAAAATTGAGAACTCCTTTATTTTGTCAAGTTTCAAA